>NW_019384453.1:678539-699477 GCF_000671375.1 Centruroides sculpturatus
GTTTTTACGTATTCAATATAATAAAGCATAATATCTATATTCCAAAAAATTTGTAAACTAAAAGAATAATAAACTTACCATTAAAAATTTTCTTTCCATTAATTATAAGAAAATAATTAATTGATTGATATTTAAATTTCATTTTATAACTAAATACTGACCTCATATATATATATATTTAAGGGTATACAGGGAATCTAAGGGTAACAAAATATTCAAGGTAGACAAATAGCATATAACTTTATCATGTTAGAGAAACATTTATTCTTTCTAACCTGTTAAAAAATACGCTCTTAGCAACAAGTTATACTTATTCATGTGTACTTTTCAAAATTATTTGCAAATATTTAAAAACTGAAATTATTAAATTAATAAATAAAATTATAAGACGAAAATTAAGAGATATATATTTATTTTATATATATAAAGTTAACAGACAATTTCAAAAGGGATTAACTTATTATATTTGAAAAGCTAATATAAAATAAAAATATTAAAAAAATATTATAATTTTAAATAAAAATTATTTCTTACATTTATATTCTACATTAATCGTTAGTATACAGTTAAGTTCTTCACGATAAATATTGATAACTATTTCTAATTAAAAAGACAATTATTAATATTGGAATAGATTAAATACTAAAATTCGTATTTTATTAACGTGTGATAATTGATATAAAATTAAATAACTATTAAAGAAAGGAAATGATTTATTTATCTTACAGCACTGAATTCTTATAAATTATTTTGTATGCTTATACTGTAGACTTAGTATTAGGGAAAAAAAATTTCAAACAGGTTTTTTCGTTTTTCAAATTTTTTAATTTATTATAAAGCGAGTTTTTCTTTACCTTTCGTGTTATGATTCATTATTTCAACCAAGACATATATTAAATGCAGTTATTTATAACTCAACATAACACAAAGTAGAAAAGATTATAGCAGATCTTTAATTAAAAATTTAATCAATTTATAAAAGTATAAATCATTTCGTCACAAGAAAAGTAAGTCAAATAAAGTAAAAATCAATTAGTTCGTAAAAAAATAAAAATTGAATTTATTTAATACTTTCCAAGCATAAAAGCAAAAGAAAGCAGGATATCTCAACAGTCTTTTTAAATGCAATTTGTTTTTATACGTTTAAAATCAATTTGATTAGAATTGATTTAACCGTTTTTCTGATATTGTGGATTTTTAGACAAAAAGAAAATAATTTGCTTTTTATATTATGATGTAGATAAGCTCTTTAACATACATTTTAAAAATTTTACTTATGACTCAGCTCTATGTTTATAATAATTATATATATAAACACATATTTAAGTCAATCAAATATATATATATATATATAGAATACATTTTTTTTAGAATTTTTAGAAAATAATATATATATTTGAAAATTCTTTGAAACTTTATGTATGTTTTTAAAAATAATTTTAAACTAAAATATCTACAAAATTAAATAGCTCAATATAAATCAAAGTAAGATATTATTCTGTTAATTTTTTAGACCGTTTCGTATCCTACTTTTTCTAAGTGTTTTAATTGATAACAATTATTTTTTAAGTACTCTTAATTTGATGATTTTGCAACAACTGTATGTTAAAACTGTCTTAACAGTTATTTAATATTATGTGTACCAATCAAAGATTTGCGCTGTTTATTATTTTTTTTATTTTTAACTTAATCAACTAAAAGTAAACTATATCAATCAAATTACTTTTGTCGAAAAATACTTTGAATAAAACTTTTAAAAAATAAGTTTTTCTTAAAGTTTTAAAACAAACATCTCTCAAGAGATAAAAATTTCTATTGTAATCGTTAAAAATATAAATAATTCTTCCTCTATACATTTGTTTTCGTGAAAAATATTTGTTGTTTATTTACTTTAATTATCGCATTAAGTAAATGTTTATTATTGGAAAATTATTTTTGAAATAATAATTGATAACCTTTAAGGTCCGTGAACATGATTAAGAAATGTATTTATTAAAAGAAAAAATCTTTACAGTTTTCATTGCTATTGAATTGAACTAAAAACATTTGATTTAAAAAAAGAAATATCATTATAGAATACAGGTAATCAAATATCGATTATGAATGTAATTTTTTAATGTAAATTTTCCTTTTTTCAGCGTTACAATGACCACCTGTTCGACTATTGTGGCTTTGGGAATGATGCCATTTAACATGTGGCTTTACAGTAGCAGCTTGCAAACTAGCAAAATGGTTATTCCTTATGACAAAATGACTATTTCTTTGGCCGCCGTTACTACCCCCGTAGCAGCAGGAATGTTGTTTCGATGGAAATTACCAAAAATGGCACCGTATGTCACTAAGGTAATTTTCATTCATTCGAATTAAGATAATTTAATTCAAATTTAATGGAATAAACAAATTGAGCAATCCCCTTTCAGATTAATAAATTTTAGTCAAATTTTTAAAATTATTACTATTTTTTTTTATTTTATAAAGATTTAAACCAAATTATTGCTTACGATCAAGTTCACCCTGAGTATTTCTTGCTATTAAACCAGTTTTTTTGAAGGACAATTCGTTTACATATTTTACCTCTAACAATAGGTTTATATTCATAAATATTAGGAAACTCAATTTAAACATTTGTCTTCAAGTGTAGATAATGAATATTCAGATATTTTTAGTTGATTAATTATTCAAAAGATGGCGACACCCGTGATTTAAAACCCAAAACGGTTTTAGCACGTAATTTTTAATATTGTGTAGTAAGATATTATCAAAATGGAAAAATAAGTAAATTAAATAATTTGTTTATAATATAAAATTATTTATTAATTTATTTTTAGCATTTTTGAGAAAGTTTTAACCCTGACCCGTTTATTAAAAACCTTTGTTACTATTAGCGCTACTAGTGTGAGAGAAAGGAACTATTTTCCGTGCATTTCCCCGACGAAGGTCGCCTGTGTTATTGTTCATTGTCACGTGACCTGTGTTAGTGATACCGCTTGGTACGATTAGAATAATCGCTACGCATTGTGTCTCTAAAATAATAACTTCCGACATTACTAAATTTATGACAAATAAATGACATAAATATCTCTTTATACTTTACAGATCGGCAGTTATGCGGGATTCGCCATTATTTTTATCTGTCAAACTATGGAACTAATCGTATTTCCTGATATATTCGACGGAATCGGATGGCAATTTTACGTTGCACTATTTACTTTGCCCAGTTTGGGTTTGCTTCTTGGTTACGGTCTGGCTGCACTTTTCAGACAACCAAGTTGTGTAAGAAAAACGATCGCCATCGAATGCAGCATTCAGAATATTGGCACGGCCCTTACTGTTATTTCTTTATCATTTCCTCTCAAGGTATAATAAAGTTTACATATTTTCTAACATATCTCTTAATTTTAACAATTTATATTTATTTATTTATTTATTTTTTTATAGCTTCAAAAAGATATCCTTGCTTTCCCCTGGCTTTATTCCATACCGTTATTGACAACTGTGACGGTATGTTGCGCTTCGTATCAAATATATAAACGTAACTGCTTGAAGAAAACAGATGACAACGATGATTTCGAGAAAAAGAATGGTTAGTTACTCTTTCTTGCTTAAATTTACAAGTATCTTTTTATTTATTTATTTATTTATTTATCTTTTTATGTTTTAGGTCATCTTGCTTGCGAACATGTCACTAGCAATGAAGAAACTGTTGCTTTTATGATGGATCACGTGAAACAAGAAAAATTATCATCAGTCTAATTGTTCACCTCAATATTCAATAACAACTATTCCATATATATATTCTCTCAAAGCATTTCGTGAAAATTTGAGGGAAATATTATCTAAAATCGTCAGTTTAATGACGGTTTATTTTACATATTATCATTAATCATGAATTTTATTTCTGTGTCATTCAGATGATGCGTGATCATTCTGAAACATACATATCCTATCACTTAAAATGACGGATTACTCTGTTATTTTTTTTAATGAAATTTCATTATTTTTCATTTCCTGAAGAATCCCAATCATATGATATTTCCTATTCTAGAAGATGCGGGTTTCTATTTTTTTTATTTTTTATTTTTTTTTAATTCTTTAAATCTTGTTTAAATATTATATTGCTCTTTTACATCTATTTAAAAATTCGAGTCTTCTTTCAGTTCACAAATTATGAGCTTTAACTTACCTTATCCATATTTTTTCTTTATTTTTTATTTTTACTTTATGAAAATATTTCATGTTTCAATTGTTTAAATGTTTCAATTAAGTTGGTACTGTACTGTACATGATGTAATCTTATCTAATACAACATTACGAAACTTAAAGTCATAGAAACTTAAAGTCATAGAAAAAAAACCCAAGTTAAGAAAATATTTTTTTATTTTATATTTATTTTTTCCGTTGATAAATTATTTGTTTCGCCTTTAATCAGCATTTTTCTTTCAGTGTAAACTAAGTATATGAATAAAAAATAATAAAAAACGGCCTTCTATGTAAAATACTAATTAAAAGATATACCTAAACTCGCTTTTCTTTAAATAAATTATTTAAATGTTTACACAAAAAAGCATAAATAATCAAACATGAGAATGTATTTAGAATGATATTTCAAAAGGAATCAAAACGGAAAATTGGAATTTCTGTATAATAATATAAGAAATAGAGTTTTCACAAATAGCAACATTTTCTTTCATTTACTAAAACAATAGAGTTTTTTTTAATTTATTTAGTAAATAGCTTTAAATGTCTCTTGTTAATAACGAGCTTACTCNGTGACCGTAAAGTCTCAGAACATTATATAAACGTTTAAATGCAATATTCATTTTTTTAAATACTGTAATGTAATGTAATTGTTATTAACAAGTAAAAAATTTGTTAAAAATGTAAAATATTTCAGAAAATATTATAAATATATTGTATAATATTAATCGGAAGTCATTTTAAGTTTTTTTTTTTTTTAAAGTTTATCATAAAATATGACATGAAAATAAAATAGTTTTAACGTTTATATAAAAAGAAATTTCAAAATATTTTTAAAATAATGACATACATATATATTTTTGTACAACTGTTCAATTTAATTATTATTGTGTGCTTAGTCTATGTTGGTTTCTCGTTCCTTTTATAAATTTACAAATGATCGATTAAAATTATTTTCCTTAACTTTGTTCCCTGTATAAATCTGTATTGTATGAACTTAAATTAGACTATTTCATTCCTTTCCTAGTTCTATTTCAATTTTTAAATATTATTTATTATAATTGTTTCCTTATTAATTTCCGAATATATACTAAATGATGTCAAAAAATAATCAACAACTATCATCTTATTTAAGAAAAACCAAATAATTTTCTGCATATGCGCTGATAATTGGGATATGATAATACTTTTGGGAGAAACACTATAAACTTCTCTAAACAAAAACAGTAGTTATATAAATTAGATTTCTACATAACTAACATATTCATTGCTGCGTAGAATATTATTGCTAAAGAATATGCATTATTATCAGATTATTCTTTAACAATTCAACACAACTTATTTTACATCATGTAAAACTTTATCGCCAATTTTGTAATTTAATTTTTTTTAATTGTAGATCAAAGTTTTATTCAATACAGATTTCTCTAATAAATATAGAAAATAAATAAAGTAAAATTTTTAAAATAATTTTATCATAAATTTCTATTTTTTTTATTTTTTATTTTTTTTTAATTCTTTAAATCTTGTTTAAATATTATATTGCTCTTTTACATCTATTTAAAAATTCGAGTCTTCTTTCAGTTCACAAATTATGAGCTTTAACTTACCTTATCCATATTTTTTCTTTATTTTTTATTTTTACTTTATGAAAATATTTCATGTTTCAATTGTTTAAATGTTTCAATTAAGTTGGTACTGTACTGTACATGATGTAATCTTATCTAATACAACATTACGAAACTTAAAGTCATAGAAACTTAAAGTCATAGAAAAAAAACCCAAGTTAAGAAAATATTTTTTTATTTTATATTTATTTTTTCCGTTGATAAATTATTTGTTTCGCCTTTAATCAGCATTTTTCTTTCAGTGTAAACTAAGTATATGAATAAAAAATAATAAAAAACGGCCTTCTATGTAAAATACTAATTAAAAGATATACCTAAACTCGCTTTTCTTTAAATAAATTATTTAAATGTTTACACAAAAAAGCATAAATAATCAAACATGAGAATGTATTTAGAATGATATTTCAAAAGGAATCAAAACGGAAAATTGGAATTTCTGTATAATAATATAAGAAATAGAGTTTTCACAAATAGCAACATTTTCTTTCATTTACTAAAACAATAGAGTTTTTTTTTAATTTATTTAGTAAATAGCTTTAAATGTCTCTTGTTAATAACGAGCTTACTCTAACAAATCTCTCTGAAACTTTTTTTTACAATGAAATTTCCAATGCATTCAAAACAAAATGCTATTTTTAAGATTCATGGAAGGTTAGTGAGCTAGAGTGACATTGTCATTCTATTCGGTTAATGCTGTTTGTTTCAAAATGTTATTCAGTTGTCTAATTCGATAATATCAAGAGTTGAAGGATCAAGGTAGTCTTTAGAAAAGTAATAGGCTATACCGGAAAATTACAAAACCTTTTTTTCTAATAAAACAAAAAATATTAATTCAAAATTAGACATAAATGTAGTAATATGTAAGTGATTAAATCTAACTATTTCATTTTTAAGAGTAATATGTTATTTTAAACATTTAATTTTATCACGACATATTCAAATTAAATTTTTTGTTACAAGTACTACTTTTCCATTGAATTGTTCGATTATCATTCGTATTTTTTTTTTAATTCTTTAAATCTTGTTTAAATATTATATTGCTCTTTTACATCTATTTAAAAATTCGAGTCTTCTTTCAGTTCACAAATTATGAGCTTTAACTTACCTTATCCATATTTTTTCTTTATTTTTTATTTTTACTTTATGAAAATATTTCATGTTTCAATTGTTTAAATGTTTCAATTAAGTTGGTACTGTACTGTACATGATGTAATCTTATCTAATACAACATTACGAAACTTAAAGTCATAGAAACTTAAAGTCATAGAAAAAAAACCCAAGTTAAGAAAAATATTTTTTTATTTTATATTTATTTTTTCCGTTGATAAATTATTTGTTTCGCCTTTAATCAGCATTTTTCTTTCAGTGTAAACTAAGTATATGAATAAAAAATAATAAAAAACGGCCTTCTATGTAAAATACTAATTAAAAGATATACCTAAACTCGCTTTTCTTTAAATAAATTATTTAAATGTTTACACAAAAAAGCATAAATAATCAAACATGAGAATGTATTTAGAATGATATTTCAAAAGGAATCAAAACGGAAAATTGGAATTTCTGTATAATAATATAAGAAATAGAGTTTTCACAAATAGCAACATTTTCTTTCATTTACTAAAACAATAGAGTTTTTTTTTAATTTATTTAGTAAATAGCTTTAAATGTCTCTTGTTAATAACGAGCTTACTCTAACAAATCTCTCTGAAACTTTTTTTTACAATGAAATTTCCAATGCATTCAAAACAAAATGCTATTTTTAAGATTCATGGAAGGTTAGTGAGCTAGAGTGACATTGTCATTCTATTCGGTTAATGCTGTTTGTTTCAAAATGTTATTCAGTTGTCTAATTCGATAATATCAAGAGTTGAAGGATCAAGGTAGTCTTTAGAAAAGTAATAGGCTATACCGGAAAATTACAAAACCTTTTTTTCTAATAAAACAAAAAATATTAATTCAAAATTAGACATAAATGTAGTAATATGTAAGTGATTAAATCTAACTATTTCATTTTTAAGAGTAATATGTTATTTTAAACATTTAATTTTATCACGACATATTCAAATTAAATTTTTTGTTACAAGTACTACTTTTCCATTGAATTGTTCGATTATCATTCGTATTTTTTTTTTAATTCTTATCTCTTTACATTTGTGTAGAGTATTTGTATTGTATAAGCTGATATGTAGCATCTGTCGAGTTAATTTCTCATGCTATTCACAATTATCGCAATCCTTTGACAACAAAACAGCTTTATTTCTAATTAAAAGGGTTTAATTAACAAGCTCTACATTAAAGGTAAGCACACCTCGTGCTTCAATCAACGCCACCTAACAGAGATGATTTTTTATTAATTAAGATGTATCCGCAGCCTTCCCATAGCCAAATTATAGGCACGACAGCATCTAGATGATCACGTTACGATTTAGACAAATATTTCTTTCATTAGATTTATATTTAAAATATTTTTGAAGTTTTTTAAGGAAAGACTTTCATCGAATTCCTTGAAAAATTCAATTGCTATCTTCATGCAAATATGTATCTCTACTTCCGTCCAGATAAATTGACGTTGTTTAGAAGAATAGTTCTAAATTCTTCTATAAAGAGATAAATTATACGAGACTCTAAATTCGTCTATAAAATTTCAGTTTTCTAATTTAGTTGATATTAGCTTAGATCAAATAAATCTTCTTTCGCCTTTTAAACAGAAAGATAGAATTTTGTGTATAAACGTAAAGGGAATGCGCTGTTTTCTCATTTAAAGATCAAATATGTGAAGTCAAATAATTCCTTTGATTACTTAGAATTATCAATTATTAGTATCAACATTTTATCCTAAAAAATAATTATTTATTTCACAAGGAAATTAGTGTTATTAGAAGAATTTGTTTACTACCTAATTTTTGATTGTAATATTGTTTTTAGTGTATCAAATATTTTGATATAAATTCGATGCATATGAAAATTACTATATAAATATTCTTTATGGTCAATAAATAAAAATATAATTATAATAAATATTTATCTCCAAAGTAAGCGAATAGCGATTAAAGTTCATACGTAGTGTAATCACGAAATTACGTACGTACAAAGTGACCGTAAAGTCTCAGAACATTATATAAACGTAATAAATACAAATCATGTGATATTTGTACGAATAAGAAATAACACTCACAGTATGTTTCCTATCATTTTCAATAATGCAATTACGCCAGTCAGCTAAATCTGAAAATATTAAANTTGTAAATCTATTTAAGTATATATCATTAATAAAAATCTACTTTTTTACATCGAAATCAATATAAATATTCATTTTTGTGATATTATTTTTTAATATTGTTAATGATTCTACAAGAGTGAAAAAACTGAAGAAAAAAAAAACTATTTTTGACTATTTTAGTTCTTGAACTATTTTAGAACGGCTTATTTATCACAATTAAAATTATATTTGTATATAAAAAATATACAACAAATTATATCAAAATTTTAATGTCTTGCGAGCTATATGTAATTGTATAGTGCAAACAGATGGAAATTGAAAAAATATTCTAAAACTATTCTTGATCAAATCTTTTGAAATATTTGGACTATCAAAAATTAATTAAACTTTGAAATTAAATATATGATCATACAGACATAAATTCGTCAAAATATCTTGAATATTTAGGTCATTGGCCTTCCCGCCTTACAAGTTAGTAACAAGACCAGACATTATAACTAGCATTCGTTAGTCAATATCAATGCCCTTGATATTTGACTAATGAATCTCATTTCTCAGTAGTTCTTTCAGTATAATAAGTGGGTCTTATTCATTATTTTTTTAAAAACATCTTATTACATGAACGATATATCTGAAATAAATAAATGATAGATATAATTACGGTCAGCTTTTAAGCTTAAGCGCTAGGCACTGGATCTAATGGCCCAATCGGACCCAGCGCCCCAGGGGTTCCACGGTATCTTCATAAACAGAGGAAATTATTGTTCTGTTTTTCGATAACTTGCCTTTAGAGTTAGTACAATTGCGTATAGTATAATTTTTTTTTTTTTTGCAGTTTAATTTTGTAAAATTGTTTTTTTAAAAATCTCAATCTGTTCCTGCATTTGGGCTTCAGTATAATTTATAAAGAACATACTCTTATAGAGTAGCCTAATTGATTAAATTCATATATAATTCAGTTTAATAGCAAATCTTTTAAAAGTAAGTCTTCGCTTATTTAATAATGCGTATTTAATAATCCTAATTTGATAGAATACTACATCTTTTAATAATTCACTGAAATTAGGAAGTTTATAGTCGATAGCAAATTACATCGATGTGAAAAGAATCCTTCCAGTCTGATTATTGCGGAAGAGCAAGTTATAGTGTAGTTATCATAACCTGCAGATGAATGAATTTCGTCATACCCATTCATCCTGTTGTAAATTCAATTATGCGCGTTGCTAGTATTACAGGTTTTGAATTCAACTAAATTTAATCTGACTAATTAAAATGTCTTTAAAGACGTTAAATTAAAACAAAAATGTAATGCAATATTAAAATTAAAACGCGTAGGTCTAAGTATTCAAAAGATCAGAAAAATAATGCTGCAGGATGCAAATAAATTGCCTATATCGTGTTCATTTATTTATATGTAGATTAATAAAAAATTCATAAAATTTTTAAAACGATAGTGCACCTTAGAATCGAAGATATATACAGTAATAACATTACAACGTACTGTACAGTATAGTATATCGTTGCGTTTACATTTAGCTTAAGTATTTTTTCGATTTTTCATTCTTTATAAAAATTATATGGAAAAATTAAAGTAGTTAAATAAAATATAATAGTTTTGGAAATATTAAAATATGAATTTATTACGCTTAGAAGTATAATAATAAGGAATTTATCATTTTTATTAATCAACAATTTATCATCATTTAAGCTTTTATTCTTAGACGTTATGAATATAATAGAGGAAATTGTTGCTGGCACTTCGCTAAATCATATCTACAGTATGATTTAGGGAAATGTTGACAACAAAAAAGCTGCGTAAACACATTATTATGTTTGCCAATGATTGATATCATATAAATAGTTGTTAACGATTCCGATAACGTCAAATTGGATTTAATACATCTCAATTATTTTCTATATTATTATTTTTTATTCCTTTTTTATTTTGATGGTATCTTTATCAAATTGTCAATTTATTTTGAACATTTTCAATTTATTTGCAAATCTATTATTTTAAGAAAATAATTAACATACTGTATATACGCCTACTATTCTGTTGTATAGAAATAACCATTTTTGTATGTTTATTAATGCTATTATATGCAACAAATATACTTTATCTCTATGTACTGTACAGTACAAACATAATACTGTATTTAAAGTCNTCCAGAGGTTCTGTTTAGAATTTAGAAATTTAAGGTTCCTGGTCCTGAAGAAGGACTACTATTTAGAAAGTAGAGCAAGGTTATCAAAAAAAAAAAAAAATTGTTAACAGTTAGAATGATTTTACACAACTCATTTATATTCTTCAAAGAATTACAAACAATGTATAAACTAGAAATAAAAATTCAAGTCAGAAAATATAATTACAGTTATTATATTATCCTTTGCATAACGAGATATTCATAAAAAATAACTTTTACATTGTATTATTTGAAATTTTCCGTTATAATATTACTTGTTTAAAATTTATCTAGCAAATTACTAATACAAAATAAAAAATTTCCATTATGACACACTGTTCTAAAATATTAAAAACAGATAAATCTAATTAATTTTAAGAAATAATATTGGCAATAGATTTTCTTTTAAAATAGTGAGTTAAGTGAAAAAATCTTTTATAATAAAACAGTGTATTGATATTTATAAATATCCTCAAAATACATTATTTGTAAATCTATTTAAGTATATATCATTAATAAAAATCTACTTTTTTACATCGAAATCAATATAAATATTCATTTTTGTGATATTATTTTTTAATTTAACTGTCACATTTGTAAAACAAAAAGTAATTGCTTCGAAGTTCATTATGATGAGAAACTACAAAGAATGTAAATAAAGTTAGGTATTTACTTTCTATGAATCAACATTTGTATTGTGTAGATATTATTTCGGTATTATCTAAGCAATACAATATCCAATTATTTATTTATTTCATTTTTTTATATATTGGGAACCGCGGTAATTATGTTTTTTTTTTGCATTACCGCATACCAATTAAATAATTATATTTATTATCACTGGCCTCATATTATTTTTTAATATAATATTAAACTGCCAATAAGACAGGAATTAGTTCATTTACGTTACAAATAATTATCTTTTGGACTTAGTTTGTAAATATTTTTAATTGTTAAATTTATCATGAATTTTATTATTTTTATATTATTCTTATTTATAGGTTCAGTAAATATTTAAGGATAGTCTAATCTTGAATTAGAACAAGTAAATCATTGCAAACATTCCAGAACAGCCAGAGTATTCGCACCAATGCTTTTTTTAGATTGTAGGGAATTTTTTGAAGAGAGCATTTCGAATAAAAAAAAGCCTTTCTAACTGAATATTACTTCCGAAAAAAAGTAACATTTTGGAATATTCTAACGACAAATTCAAATATTTATGAAACAATATTACATATAATAACTGTTTTTGTCATAATTTATTAATCTAATGGCCCAATCGGACCCAGCGCCCCAGGGGTTCCACGGTATCTTCATAAAGAGAGGAAATTATTGTTCTGTTTTTCGATAACTTGCCTTTAGAGTTATTGATAACTATTTCTAATTAAAAAGACAATTATTAATATTGGAATAGATTAAATACTAAAATTCGTATTTTATTAACGTGTGATAATTGATATAAAATTAAATAACTATTAAAGAAAGGAAATGATTTATTTATCTTACAGCACTGAATTCTTATAAATTATTTTGTATGCATATACTGTAGACTTAGTATTAGGGAAAAAAAATTTCAAACAGGTTTTTTCGTTTTTCAAATTTTTTAATTTATTATAAAGCGAGTTTTTCTTTACCTTTCGTGTTATGATTCATTATTTCAACCAAGACATATATTAAATGCAGTTATTTATAACTCAACATAACACAAAGTAGAAAAGATTATAGCAGATCTTTAATTAAAAATTTAATCAATTTATAAAAGTATAAATCATTTCGTCACAAGAAAAGTAAGTCAAATAAAGTAAAAATCAATTAGTTCGTAAAAAAATAAAAATTGAATTTATTTAATACTTTCCAAGCATAAAAGCAAAAGAAAGCAGGATATCTCAACAGTCTTTTTAAATGCAATTTGTTTTTATACGTTTAAAATCAATTTGATTAGAATTGATTTAACCGTTTTTCTGATATTGTGGATTTTTAGACAAAAAGAAAATAATTTGCTTTTTATATTATGATGTAGATAAGCTCTTTAACATACATTTTAAAAATTTTACTTATGACTCAGCTCTATGTTTATAATAATTATATATATAAACACATATTTAAGTCAATCAAATATATATATATATATATAGAANACAATAAGATAAAAAAATTTATTGATTAGAAACTGACTTTTAATTTGAATAAAAAGTTTAATGTAATCATAATACAACTTTTTTCAACAATGTATAGCCTATAATACACTCAATGGTAGATTATTTTATAAGAAAAATAAGCGCTTACATAAATTGAGACCTCCGAGCTTAAGAAACCTTCAAATAGAAAATTTTATATACTTATACATGTTAGTTTTCAACAAACATCATAAACACTTTTAGTTTTAATTTGTTAATCTTTTTAGAAAAATTTTAGATGAATTTTGCAAGAATGGTATGGAATTGAAACGTCCTGTCCTATATGGTACAAGTATTCAGTTTTAAGATAGCGATCATTCGTCATCATGTTTTTTAGTGCAATATAAAAATTAAAAGAGAAATATATTTACGAAATAATGGAAATTTTCCATCAAATAGTTATTTTCTTATATAATCAACTCAAATATGTCTAATTTTATAGCACGCGTAGAATCGAATTGGAATCAACTGTTTCCTCTCTTAGTAAGTATTGTTTTTTAAAGCCTTCTTTAAGTGATTTTATTGTAATTTTATTTAATTACTGTTTATTATTTTTAAAATAATAATCTTTATTACCTTTTTTTTATAATTGATAGTTTTAAAAATAAATAAATCTCATTATAAAGCGTTATTGAATAGAAATCGTTTTCGTAAAATATTTTCTACTTTCTAAAATGCTGAAATTTATAATTTATGATCTTAATATCGAAGTTTTTCATAAAATAATTTCTCCTTGTAAAGGATAAACATTCTGCGTATTGTATAAAGAAATTAAAACAGTGTAATGAATAGTTACGAAATAAACACTGAAAGATTTATTATAGGTTAATTATATAAATCTTGAATTATATAGGCTCTAGGCAATACGACTCAAGGTTTTCTTGAATACATTTTTATAACTTTATGCAAAAATTTAGTAATATTTCATTAATTGGAAATTTTAAATCTGTAAATTATAAATTTTGTCATTTAACATTTATCACTTGAAAATTGGATTTTCAAATAATTGTGTTTTTGAATTACTACTGTTTGTAGTTTTTCTTTTCGTTTAATCGCACATTTGTAAAAAGATTTAAAGATAATTATATAGATTTTTTAAATTATATATAAATCGAAATTTTCTGCGAATTCTTTATTATTTTCAGTATACAAGTGTTAGAAAATGATAAAATCCTACGAAAGGTTAGCTTGACTAAACAATAGCCAACTTGTTCAGCCTTTCCCCCTATATTTTTCCGAATCGTTTATTGGTGATTAGTAACTTAATATATCATTCAACCATTTCTGAGAATAGCTTACTCATAGTTTTTCATTGCCAAACATTTGGAAAGACGACAGAATTTCTTTTTAGTCAAATCTATAACTTTAAACATTAATTAATGTGACCCTGTGACAGAACGGACGGCGTTATTCCGGCTTTTCGTTCTACTGTAACCTTCATATTCTTTCTATTTATGCTTATTCTCTGTCTTCATGCAATAATGGCCGCTAATTCATTCACTATCTCTTAACCATTGAAAAGCCCTTGACCCAGCTTTAATATTTTCTCTCTCTCTCTCTCTCTCTCTCTCTCTCTCTCTGCATAATTCCTATATTTTACAATAAGAAAACAATTTGAGTGAAGTCATAGTAAATTTATTTTGACTTTTTCTTTAAATATCAACTATCTTAAAATAAGTTTTTAAAATATTTCTTTCATTTTTACAAAGAAATCAATATAGATTTTGTAATTCAAATACAAATAAATATTTTTAAATTAAAAATTTTTCTACATTATTAATAATAACACATAAATATATACATATAGAACCAAATAATATGCTATAACTAAAGGAGTTTGCGAGTTGGCCTATAGTACTGTACCCGTGGCGCCATCTGTTAATATAATAATTATTTAATTTATTTAGTTTAATACTATATAAAAAAATTTGCTTTTAACAATTGTCGTATGTTATTTGTTTAAAATATTTTTAAATAAATTCTTCCATTTTAAAAAATACCTATTTTATAACTTTTGCGTATTTAAAGAGCATATCTAAGCAAAACATCTTTACAATTTGATAGTGAATCAATTTCTTAAAAATATTCATGTCATGTAGCAAAATTTCTTAAAATAAATTTCAAAGAAAATGACTAAATTATAAATTTCCATTAATAAATTAACTACTGATGAAAAAAAAATCTTAATACTTATACATTTCTTCAGTTATATTTAGATAAAACCTTTCTGAATAATAAAAAAATAATGTATCTAACGATGATTTATTTAAAATCAAAGTGACCTTAGAGTAATACTCCGTGTTAACAAACATAGGTCCCACATACAAGGCCAAATGGTTAGAAGGCAGTAACCTCTTGATATAGGCTATGACGTTTAGAAGAGACTAAACGTTAACAAAATATATATATATATTGTTTTTGTTACATATGAGATAGACAGGACCAAAGAAAAGGTGGGAAATCGAGTTTTATTCCTGGGGTCCGGGCCTTTATAATTATTGGAATCTGTATAAGTAGAATTATAATAATAAAAACCGAGAGCGAATAAGATATAAAGAGGCCTGAGAGAGGGCCTATAATCCCCCTCAACGGCCCTGGAGATAGGAACAATATCTTTACGTTAATGTTATTGATTTTTAGTAAATAATAATAACGCTTTACATTAATTTCAATTTCAGAGAATTTAAAGAAAAACCGGATAATTCAATGTGTCATTTAATTAAATGCTTTTTCGAAATATTTGTTTTACTTTCACTTCATTATTTTTCAGGACATTTTCTTCGAATCTATTAGAAATTCAAATTTTAAGTTATAATTAATTGTGTTTATAAATAAATAAATAACTGTTGTTTAAAATTTTGTTTTTTCTTCTTTGTTTTTTCCCCATAATGATTGAAGTTTAGTTCATTATATCAACACATTGAAGGATTTTCATAAAATCTATCCAAAATTCTGTGTTAATGTAATGAATAGATTCAAAATTTAAACAACTGTGAAAGTTTTAAAATGTTTCTATATTACTTTTTACTTTTAGCTATCTGAATGTTAAAAATATTAAAAATTAAGTATATAAGATTAATATAGAGAGATATCACTGTTAATAGAGAATAACATAAAATAATGTATATTTAGTAAATTAAATAAAAGTTATTATTAAAAAACAATTATTTATTTCAAAATTAAATCAATGTAGAATCTGATGATTCATAGTTACTTAATTTAGTCAATAGTTTAAAAATATAATTTACAATGTCAAAAATGTCAAAATTTCAAAAACCGACAGCATTCAAGGAGCCAGACAATCGTGTTAGTCTACTGCTGAATGTAAACTATTTCACAAGTTTAAAAAAGAAGAAAAAAAATGTCAGTCATTCGAGTTTTCCGCCAATCTGAACGCTTTGAATCGATATAAATAAAGCCAAAATTTTGTTTATACATTATTTAATTATTAAAATGTACAATCCCTTTAAAAATTCAAAAGGAGAAAATTAATTTTATACAAATCAGTACAAGTTTTCAATTAAATATTATAAAATTATTGATTTTATATAATAATAACTTATGCCATTTTATAAAATGAGGTATTAAAATATAATTCTTTAATTGTTTTGTTGTTTACATATATCTTTTTCTTTTATTTAATTTTTATTAATGAAAAATATTCATCAGAACACACGGATACGTAATCTAATCAAATATATTTTAAATATAAACTCAAACTACACGCTAGTTTAATCGAATAGAATAATATAACAGTATGATTACATAGTCTAATGTTTTAAATGATCACATAATATATATTTAATTATAAAAATTAGCCTATATATGCAAACATTAGTAGAGTTATTTGCACTTTATATACTGTATATATGTGCTATATCGGATCGTAGGATGCATTTGTAAATTACACAATAGTTTTGGAATTGAAAGTAAACCTGAAGGATAAAACAAACAAGCTTCTTTGCTAAATTCGTGGCGTGTGTAGAAGGCTTCACCGACACACAGATTTGTAACTCAACGACAATACTCACAAACAACTCCGCCCCAAAGTTTATATTGGCAACATGTCATAGATCGATGTTCTTTTACAAGGTTTCGTGACCGCTAGCAACAAACTTTACAATTTCAAGAGTTTGCAAAATATCTATTTTAAAATCAGATATCGAGCATAATCGTTTAATAGGGTTTCTTTTCATTGAAATTATAATAATTTTAAAAGTTATTCTATATAAAACGGCACCAAACATACACTTTAACGTAAAAATTGTAAGAAGTACGCATGCTATAATTAGAAAAACTTCAGTAAACGAATTAATTTTCTTGACACTCTATTTTCCATCCGCATTCTTTAAAGTATTACAAGTACACGTTAAAATTTTATCAGTCAATAGGATGAATAATTAATAAATTTGCTTCAAATGTTTATAAATTTGTTTACAAAATATAGTAAAATTACCGGGATATACAATAAAACTGTTATTCTTCAAAATTTCGGAATTTTATCAACGTATCGTTTGTAAATCGGAAACTGGATAAATAGCAGAAGGAAAAAGGTCAGGTTGTTGACCGCATCTACTAGAAGGAAAATAGAATGATTACTCAGATACTTCTCCAGAGGTTCTGTTTAGAATTTAGAAATTTAAGGTTCCTGGTCCTGAAGAAGGACTACTATTTAGAAAGTAGAGCAAGGTTATCAAAAAAAAAAAAAAATTGTTAACAGTTAGAATGATTTTACACAACTCATTTATATTCTTCAAAGAATTACAAACAATGTATAAACTAGAAATAAAAATTCAAGTCAGAAAATATAATTACAGTTATTATATTATCCTTTGCATAACGAGATATTCATAAAAAATAACTTTTACATTGTATTATTTGAAATTTTCCGTTATAATATTACTTGTTTAAAATTTATCTAGCAAATTACTAATACAAAATAAAAAATTTCCATTATGACACACTGTTCTAAAATATTAAAAACAGATAAATCTAATTAATTTTAAGAAATAATATTGGCAATAGATTTTCTTTTAAAATAGTGAGTTAAGTGAAAAAATCTTTTATAATAAAACAGTGTATTGATATTTATAAATATCCTCAAAATACATTATTTGTAAATCTATTTAAGTATATATCATTAATAAAAATCTACTTTTTTACATCGAAATCAATATAAATATTCATTTTTGTGATATTATTTTTTAATTTAACTGTCACATTTGTAAAACAAAAAGTAATTGCTTCGAAGTTCATTATGATGAGAAACTACAAAGAATGTAAATAAAGTTAGGTATTTACTTTCTATGAATCAACATTTGTATTGTGTAGATATTATTTCGGTATTATCTAAGCAATACAATATCCAATTATTTATTTATTTCATTTTTTTATATATTGGGAACCGCGGTAATTATGTTTTTTTTTTTGCATTACCGCATACCAATTAAATAATTATATTTATTATCACTGGCCTCATATTATTTTTAATATAATATTAAACTGCCAATAAGACAGGAATTAGTTCATTTACGTTACAAATAATTATCTTTTGGACTTAGTTTGTAAATATTTTTAATTGTTAAATTTATCATGAATTTTATTATTTTTATATTATTCTTATTTATAGGTTCAGTAAATATTTAAGGATAGTCTAATCTTGAATTAGAACAAGTAAATCATTGCAAACATTCCAGAACAGCCAGAGTATTCGCACCAATGCTTTTTTTAGATTGTAGGGAATTTTTTGAAGAGAGCATTTCGAATAAAAAAAAGCCTTTCTAACTGAATATTACTTCCGAAAAAAAGTAACATTTTGGAATATTCTAACGACAAATTCAAATATTTATGAAACAATATTACATATAATAACTGTTTTTGTCATAATTTATTATTTTTTCTGTAATTAAATGACCTATTTGGTTAACTTTTAAAGACCAATATGAAAATCTATTTATCTGATTTAATTTCGTTTTAAAATGAATAATAATTTAAAATAAACTTGTCAATATTTAATTTTAAAAAATTTTATTTAAAATAAACTTTGTCGTATTAAAATACATCTGTAAATGATAAAATTGTATGGAAAGTATCTATTTAGATCCACGCTAATATTTTTATAGGACATAAAACAATGATTATATATCAGAAAATTCTTACATAAGTAGATCATTATTTTCATGTTCAGGTTATAAAATCTTTTTTAGATATTATTTAATNAATGTAAAGCAATTTAACTTATATACAGTATCATTTAAAATATAGTAAAACCTCTTTAAGATGATCACTCCCAAAAGTTAGGAAAACTGATCATCTCAATGGGTGATCTTATTAAAGGGGGTGACAAAAAATGTAATGGATATAGAGTATTGTATATAGTTATCTGTACAGTAGTACTACATAGTATTACATCGTACTGTACATATAATATTCTAGTATAATACTATACAGGCTACTGTGTACACAACACAGCAAAGGCTGTTTAAAAAGTGTCATGTATTAACACTATATTTCAAAAAATTTATTTATTAATGTAATACATTACATATAATTAAATACGCTTCTAGTCCCGAAGTTAACTGTACATTACACTGTTAGCCTATCAGTTACAGCTCTAACTAAAAGGGCTTATCACACCAAGACGAGAAGGAATACAATCACTAATGGTTTGGTCATTTAGTGATTATATTCCTTCTCGTCTTGATGTGATAAGCCCTTTTAATTATAGCCGTAATTAATAGTATAACCGTTTAATGTGCTGTACAGTACATTACATATATTCTGTGCACAATATATGAAAATGTAATGCATGCAGTTATAAATGTTCATGTAATCTGAAACAGCACTTGCTTTCTCTGTTTTAACTATTTTTATAAGATGATGTCTTCAATATTTATTTTCCATTTGATCAAACAGATCACTCTTTCAGGCCAGATGGACTCCAAAAACAGCGCAAATTTCATCCAAATTTGTCATCATCAATTATCATATTTTTCTTTCCTATTAATGGAAAGACTAAATTCATTGGCTCTGTTATATTATTTAATAAGAATAAAGTATAGGCTAACTTGTTGAAGATATTGTCAGAAAATTATATATATTTTCTACAATAGAACAAAATTGGAAAAATAGATATTTTGAAGTTATGTATAAAAGTTCGTCTCAATTTTTTTTTTCTTAACATAATAGTGAAACATGCCGTATTGTATATGTCCATGGTTTCAATTTCATCGTCCCATCTGGGATGACAAAAACTGATCACCTCAAAGAGGATATTTCACACAAAGGGATTACAAGTCCAGATGGTCACTAGTAAAGTAAAAGGGTTGTCAGCTTAATTAAAAAAGATTAAAAACAATGAGTCCCGTGAAATAAAAAATTTTTTCTAAGAAAATCTGGTCATCTAAACGTGTTGGCTTACAGGGATGTCACCTAAAGAGGTTTCATTGTATTTTCAAAACATATAGCAGTATATTATTTGTACGATTAATAAATAAATTTCATATAAAATATTTAAAGGAATCACTGCTTATT
>NW_019384453.1:700436-785194 GCF_000671375.1 Centruroides sculpturatus
AACGAAAATGAAAATTTGCTTGATAATTCAACTACGCTTGTTGGAGAACAATAAAAACACTACACTCAACAAGCCACCAATAAAACTCAACTGCCTAACCTATAACCAAAGTCTCCTTTTAATTTGTTTTTTAAAAAAAGCGCTTGACAAACTTGCCCCGCATGCCGAAGTTGCCCCGATCTCCCCTATATATATAACATAGGGGCCATAATGGAGTCCCTGCCTTATATTAGATCTAATGATAAATTCATAGTAAATTGCAGTTTAATTAAAATTAAAAATGTATAAAGTTCCTTTTAAACATATATGATAAAAATGTCATTATTGAGATATTGGTGAATTTAACAGCGAAAAGTAATAATATTAACTTCATTTGTTTTTTCAAAAAACATACATTTTTGTTTATTTTTTTACCAAAGACGTAATTGCGACCGGTTTCAACCAGAAAATCCAAGTTTTGTTGTTTTTAGTGTTGAACTAGTGCACCACTATCGTCATTACCACAGGACATGTTTATCTGAAGTTTATAAGGCAATTAAGTTAACATCATTTAAGGATTATAAGATTTATTTTTAAAAAAAGAGAAAAAGTATAATTATACATATACTCTTTGGCATTATATATAAATTCCAATCCAATCCATATCTGATATATCGTAAATAAATAAATTCTAGAACTCAAGAGTTTAACTATTATTTTTCATTAACGTATTATTGATCCGTTATGTAAGTATTTAACGTGTTTACTACATGAAATTAGATCGAGTAAGTTTTTGTAAATGTTTAGATGATAAGATATACTCATCTTGTTTGGTTAAATAGACACCATATTGTTTTTTGACGTAATTTAAGAATATGAAAACAAGCATTGGTTAAAAAATTGATGGATCGTTCATTAACTTTGATGAAATGAAGACACAGTACCAGATATCTATTTCATGTATAGCCAATGAACATCCATAAAATTTAATATCAAAACTTTATATCTACGATGACTACTTAGATAGTGTTAAGGAATTGATATTGCATACGTAGAATATAGTATTTATACAATTAAATTAAGTTTAAACTTTATTCCAGTCAAAAGTATATATAAATAAATCGATAAATTAATAACTATCATCGATTTATCGATAATTCATCATTTGAAAGTTTAATAAACTTTGGATGTATTGACGTAGGTGCTTAATGATTGCTTCTGGAGTGTATCAAATGCCTCAGTCAATAAAAGTTTGTTAGAAAAAACAATATATAATTCTTATAAAATGTTTATTATATATAAACCTGTTAATTAATTAAAAGAAAAAATTTCGATATTTTTCTTTCCTCTGATAAGAAGTAGGTCAACGGCTTTAGATTATATTAAATAGGGGTAAATTAATTTCCGCTCGATTATTTTAATTATATAGTTTAGTAGAAGATAATCATATAAACTCTCATTTTCTTAATTATTAAGTAAAGCTATATTAAAATATAGTAAAAATAACATACAAAATAGAAAAGTATTTTGTGATATATCTAATATTTTGGAGCTCAAAAAAATAAAATAAAATAAATTTAATTTAAATTCTAGGCTTTGAACATATAAATTATAATTTGAATAATTTATTACTTCATCTACCAAATAAATTAAATTATTTTATGTAATAACGAAGTCCCGTGTAAAATGAATATTAATTAAATTAGAAAAAATCTGAACATTTGTTTATTAAAGTATATGAAACTGTTTCAATAATGAAAGGGTGTAACTTTTTTGTTGTCTTCACTAACAATTATACAATCGATTCCTATTATCTCCTTTATAATGGTAATTATATCAATCAGTTTACTGAGATAAATGCTAATTTTATAGCCATATCGAAAAATAAGACGTATTTTTTAGAAATTTATTTATTTTTATTTGTTTTACTAATGCGCCTGATTTGTTTTTCTTTAAAATATATTTTAAGAAAGAAACTTTATGTGTTAATAAATAGCTCAAATTAGTTTTCTTTATAGAAAAACGTCTGGAAATAAAAACTAAATGAAGAAATAATTATAAAATTAGCAAAAAATAAAATAAAATAAAATAAAAGGTAGGAATACACAAGAAAAAATGCTGAGAAATTTTTTTTAAAAACTGCTTTTTAAGTTTCATTCTTCACAGAATGAAATTTAAAATATGAAAATAACAACAACAACATTTAGTTTTAATTTTATTTTTTAAAATTTATTTTAAAATATCTGATACATTTTTACATGATCACTATTGTGTGAACAGTTAAAAAAGACTATTATTTTAACGTGAAAATTATTTTATATTTTGTATAGTTACAATTTTATGTAAATTTGAGAAGTTAACTGGGCTGCAATTTGAAAAAATTGCAGACCTATAAATTCATACTGTCGTCCGTCCGTCTGTCTTTCCTTAATCTTAAGAATAGAGTTAGATAGATGAAAGATAAGATCAGATATTGAAACCTTAGGTGCAGGAGACCCGATTAACTATATATAAACTTCCATTTAAACCGGAAGTCACGTTATATCAATTCAAAACTTTTCCCCTGAAAGCAGTTAATAGATGACTGACACAATTCTATTGTTAAAGGAAAAGTATGATGTACAGTGGCAAAGCACTACACTACTAATTTGAGGTGGAGAGCATATATTTTAAATTAAATAAAAAGTATGATTAAAAATTGCAGCGTAGCATTGTGACGATGTCACAATAAATAATCGCTCGTTTCAATGAATACATCGCATACGACTTGAAAGAAATGAAATTATCAACTTCATTTAAAAATCACTTAAAACTTCAGTATATTGTACTTAAATAATAAATAACAATATAATGCAAATTATAGTTATCACATTCATTACTCATATAGAAATCAACAATGTATGCTATGTAAAATATATTATTTTTGATATATATAAAAATTTGCATACATAATTTTATTATTATATGTGTATATCAGTTATATATAATGGCATTATAATTTGTAAAATATGAGTTACGGATACAGCTTTACAGTATTAAGTATACAGTATTGATATATAGTATATATACAATTTGTTATTTAGCAATATTATGCTGTTCATAGTAACTTATTAGGAATATCCGTAAGATGACATTAAATGAATTAATAAAATAATAGAATTCATGTAGCACATGTAAATAAATGTAAAATGAAGCTATTTCTGAACAATAAAAATTATAATTGTTCATAAACCTAACTTTTCCAATTTTAATTGATAATAAATTTGTATCGTAATGAACTTGATAAGCTAGAATTATTGATAGTAAGAAATAATAATACCAAACAAATAAACACACATATTTATAAACTATTAAATTTTATTTATCTGTGTGTAAAATATCATATTGACTGATTTACTTTTTAAAATTTTTCCTACAATATATCAGTATATTTATTGATATATTGCATATTATGGAAAAGAGTTTTAATATATAGATCAATATATTTCTATTCGATTATCTTTCTGTAAATATTTATCTTAAAATATTATTATAGTACATTTTTATTGTAAGCATATTAATTTGCAGTACAATAGCATAATAATAATAAAAATATTTTATTAAAAAGTTATCTCATTTTATTCTTAATTTTATTTTTAAAATACTATTTAAATTTAAATGAGTATTTTTCGACATTAAAAGAATATTATTTTATATTTAGTTTTTAAAGATATATTTTTATTACATGTCTTTAAATATTAAAGATATTTTTATTTAAAATTATTTATATATTAATTTAAAAAATTTATATTATTTTTGTATGAAAATGCAGTTTTATAAGAAATCAAATATTTATAAATTGTTATATTTTTCACACTAAAATGGAAAATTTTTTCAAAAATAGGTTAAAGATATTTTTAATTTTTGAATTTTGAGTTAATAATCTTATCTTTATTCAACAAAATGTTATCTTTAATTGAACGTTATAAAGTTAAATTATTCTTAAATCCAGGTCATTTAACAATTTTATTGTTATTAAGTACGAAGTTAAGCTATTACAAACATAATTTAAACCTTTAATCCTTGAAGTGATTTCTTTTAAGATAGCTAAATCAAGAAAAGATTTAACATTTTTTCATTTTTTTTTTCATTTAAAAATTTCACTTTTGATACAAATCCTTGTATCAAATAATCATAATTTAACATAAATTAATTTTAATAATAAATTCTATATATTTGATATTTTCACTCAGATTCTTATTTATATAAAATTACCTTAGTTAATGAATGTTGTTATATTTCGAATGCCAGGTTCTTATGTTTCGATCTTATTTTCATAATTACATACGATAATTTATCATAAATGACAGTTGTACTATACGATAACTTATGGGGAGTATTATCTATTGTTGCCTTAAAGCAAGATGATAATTCAGATTGATTCTGTGAATCTGTTTGGAATAATTCCATTAGCTTTTACTGAATTTTTATATAAAATAGATCATTTGAATTATATGAAACAGAAAATATATTTTTATTTTAATGTTCTTGTTTATTAAATTTCGTTAATTTTGAACAAAATTAAAAAAAAAACTATTATTGTTTTATCATTAAATAAAAGAACAAAGTTTCAAAATAAAATATAAAAAGATTGATTAATAATGCAATTACATTGTAATTTATGTATGGATTTTTAAATATAAATTTAAAATTTATATAATATAAAATTATATTTTCTGATATTTAAAAATTTAATTTCATCCACATATTATAGAACATTTTTATATCTTGCTTTATAACATGTAATTAATTATACAACGATTGATATTGTACTGTACATGGAAAAAGCATTTACAAGATAAAAAATCTGTAAAGATAGCGATGAAGCCAGACTAAGAAGTAAAAGAAATCCAGGAAATTAAAAGAAAACAGATAATAAAACGAATACGAGAGAAAAAAAATATGCAAATTCTTACCCAAAATAATTATTGAGAAAATACAGTAAAACAAAATGATGATAAATTATTTTACGAATTAAATTTGGAAAAAAAATTCTACAATAAAAATGAATTTTTGAAACTAGAAAAATATTTTATATTAAACTTTCTATTTTTGATCCTTGTAATCAGTTTCAATATATACTGTACATTAATGACACAATAGTATAAAAATAAAAATTGTATATATTAGAAGACGGATTTAAATCGATGTATCCCGGATTTCTTATCAAATTGATTATTATTGTAGACTGGAATACGCCAATATTCCAATTCAAATTCTAGATAAAGTATATTTAAATTTATTTTATTTCTATTTAGTATTAAATTTAAAAATTCTAAGGATAAATAAACAAAATTCATACGCCTATTATTGATAAATATCATTCGAACTCTAAAATTAAAAGCTTATGATATTTAGATACATTATAAAAAATGTCAAATTTATTATAGCATAATTTACAAAGAACATCATATAAATCATATAATTTTATTTAAAAATTAAAACATGATCATGGAATTAATCTTTACGTTAAACATATTTATTTATTATTAATATAACTCTCAATTAAAAACTTAGATAAAGCAAATTTAATTACTGTATAAAGTTTATTATTGTTTTTTTTTTCCTTGTAGATGACATTAACTCCCAAATAAAATCAAATTAGTTTTTTACAATAAAATTGATTATAAATAACTTAAATATGCATTTACGTATAAATATATAGAAATGAGCTTCGCTCGGCTCAAATATTTAAATATTTGAGCCGAGCACTCATTTACTTTACACTCAAATTCATTGAATTTAACTAAACTCTTCTAAAACCGTTTGACCGATCTCAATCAAATTTGGTATGAACATCAAATCCAGATCGGTAAACGTCTTAAGCTATTTGAAATCCTGATCAAATCGTGTCCTTGAGGAATATCACGGACAAATTCTGCCGTAGACTTAAGCTGGATTTTTGCTGCTTACAAAGCGCACGCAGCACGTCGGTTCTGCTTACAAGTGTAAACAAACACACGTCACTCAATATTTGCTGGACATTCCTCACATTTTAAACAATTTAACGCGACAATTGACTCTAAACTCCAGTTTAACATCTCTATACTTCTTTAGATATTCGTAAACATCGCTGGCTAACAATGCTGGACAAGCTCAAAAGGTATTACATACGGACCGAATTAAGTCGTTCTTTAGCAAATTTCGAAAGGAATCGAATTTCTAAAATCATATATCATTGCTTAAATATTAAAACGCATTAAACAAATTAAAGATTTAAAGCATAAATCGCGTTCAGCTCAATTTGCATGCGTTGAAAGAAATCACTGCGATTCTAGTTAATTTATGTTTCAATTTACGTGTAAGAAAATCATTTAGACATAATTTTCTTATCATTAATAAAATGTAAACAGATTATAAAAACTAAATTAAATAATTTAATTTATGGTTTTAAAATTAGGCTACAAAAAATTTAAGAAAACGGAGATAAAAACAAAATTGTTAAGTAGCGCAATTTAATTCTTNGTTTTTTTTTTCCTTGTAGATGACATTAACTCCCAAATAAAATCAAATTAGTTTTTTACAATAAAATTGATTATAAATAACTTAAATATGCATTTACGTATAAATATATAGAAATGAGCTTCGCTCGGCTCAAATATTTAAATATTTGAGCCGAGCACTCATTTACTTTACACTCAAATTCATTGAATTTAACTAAACTCTTCTAAAACCGTTTGACCGATCTCAATCAAATTTGGTATGAACATCAAATCCAGATCGGTAAACGTCTTAAGCTATTTGAAATCCTGATCAAATCGTGTCCTTGAGGAATATCACGGACAAATTCTGCCGTAGACTTAAGCTGGATTTTTGGTGCTTACAAAGCGCACGCAGCACGTCGGTTCTGCTTACAAGTGTAAACAAACACACGTCACTCAATATTTGCTGGACATTCCTCACATTTTAAACAATTTAACGCGACAATTGACTCTAAACTCCAGTTTAACATCTCTATACTTCTTTAGATATTCGTAAACATCGCTGGCTAACAATGCTGGACAAGCTCAAAAGGTATTACATACGGACCGAATTAAGTCGTTCTTTAGCAAATTTCGAAAGGAATCGAATTTCTAAAATCATATATCATTGCTTAAATATTAAAACGCATTAAACAAATTAAAGATTTAAAGCATAAATCGCGTTCAGCTCAATTTGCATGCGTTGAAAGAAATCACTGCGATTCTAGTTAATTTATGTTTCAATTTACGTGTAAGAAAATCATTTAGACATAATTTTCTTATCATTAATAAAATGTAAACAGATTATAAAAACTAAATTAAATAATTTAATTTATGGTTTTAAAATTAGGCTACAAAAAATTTAAGAAAACGGAGATAAAAACAAAATTGTTAAGTAGCGCAATTTAATTCTTTTTATTGTGACACTTTTACATAACTGATAACAAACAGAAATGTAATAACATCATTCCCAGAAAGACTAATATATGACTATAGTGAAATTAGCAAAAGTTCTGAAAGAATCTACCGTTAAGTTCTTTGTAAAATTATCAGATTAAAATTTGAACTTATTTTTCATTCAAATTATGCGTAACTAAAGTAGTCTCGAGTCTGATCTTTCTTCAAAATAGAATTATAAAACAAAATAAAACATGCAAAAAAAGTGTTTGAAGCAAATAAATTAATTTTTATCCGTTTAATTTTTCTGAAAATAAATTTATTTAAAATTTTAATTTTGAGTTTTCGTTAATCAGAAGATAAACGATCGTATCAAAATAAATAATTGTGATTTATAATTATTAAGTAAATTATATAAAAACACTTTAAAGATAAAAAAAAAGAGTAATATTAATTTTGTACAGTTAAAGAGTTTTATCGAAATTAATGAGAGTACATAAAATTGCNTTAAGTAAATTATATAAAAACACTTTAAAGATAAAAAAAAAGAGTAATATTAATTTTGTACAGTTAAAGAGTTTTATCGAAATTAATGAGAGTACATAAAAGTGCACTTGAAGCAATAAATAATTACAAATACAAGTTAAAAGCTTTTACTAAAAATCTGAAAAATGGTAAATAATTTTAACTTTCAACATATAATTTCTAAAAATTATTTTGAATTTGTCCCAAAAAAATAATAATATTTAACCTAGACAAATAATGTATCTCAATTTTATTAACATTATTTTTTCTTACACGTGAAATCTAATCCTGTGAAACCCTTGCTTCAAAAATGACACAACTAAAAAATGTAGGTTACTAGAAAAATGTAAGAAATTGTTCTTGAACAACAAAAACGAGAATTTAATCCTGGTTTTATAAGCATCATTCGTCTTGCTGAATAATCTGATTAACAATACAATATTACAGTAGAGCGTCGATTTTCCGAAAGTCAATCATCCGAAAGAATTCCAGTCGGCAAATTTAAATTTTCGCCAGTGCTGTGGCGCTTCAATCTTTGGCTATGTCTTGGGCTACTCAAATATTTTACGTTTTTNATCTAGATAAGAATAAAGAAACCTGTTAAATGTAATCAAAGATTAAATTAAGGGTTTATATTACATATAATTATAAGGCTTTATAAATAAAAATCTTGCAAATACGGTGAATCTGATCATCTATTAATCTTAATTGATTTTTGTTTTAAAAATAAAAAACGAATAAAAAATGCACAGGCATGTTGAAAAATTCTTCCTTAATTACACAAGATTACTCAATTAAATAATATTTCAACATATTTATGAGTAATTTCTGGTAGATATTTTTAAAACTTTGTTTTAAAAATTTTGTTTTAAAGTTCGAAAAATAAGTAATTTTATGATTCATTAGTTAATATTTTAAACATTAATAACAGTATTAGTAACGTTAACGAAAATTCAGAACGTCATTAATATTCATTCAAAGATTACGATCCTCGTATTTAACTTTAATCTGTTTTAATTTGCGATAAAGAATTTTAATTAATGTCACTTTATCGGTTAAATACGTCGCAATAGCATCTTGGGAGTTTTCAATCAATATATTTTGCCGGAGTTAATTTTTGCAGATTAGAAATAGTTCCATCGAAATTTGCTTAGGCAACTGCGATTGCTAAAATTAGAAGAATTTTTTTAAAAAATCTTGGCTAATTTCTAATTTTATAACCGAAATTTTTTATTTATTTTATAATTATTGAATCAATCATTTCTGTTAATATTTTAATTATCCTTTCAACATAGCACGTAAATAATTTCCATACACCAGTACAATCTTTAGTTAGAACTGATGAATAAACTCATTGTTTAGATTAATTTCTGATAGAAGAAGATCAATATAAAATTAAATGACTTTTAATATATACTAAAAGCAACTTTGTATCGAAGTTCAAATTTAATTAAAATTAAATTCTTTTTAACTTTTAAAATTGGATAAAGTGATGGATGAATCCATATCAAACAGTCGTTTAGCATTTTATGTAAGAATGCGACATTTTATTAAATAACGTAATTAAACATCATTTACTTTATTGAAGTATTAATCTATAGATATTTATATTTTAATTTATGTTATGGTAATTATATAATTGAAAAAAATCTTCCTACTTTTTATTCATTTTTGATTAATAAAAAGACTATATTAAAAGACCAGAAAACAAGAGGAATGATTTAATTGTTTTTGCTACCTATTAATAAATTAAAAGAAAATTTTTTGTAAATTTTAATATTTTTCATTATTTTCTATCTCCTTTAGAAGATAAATTTTGTTATTAAAAATCAATGGTTACAGACAAAATTTTCATTTTATAAAATTCTACATGTTTTACTATTATAAAGTTTTTAATTTAACGTAATTTTTTAAAATTGTAATTAATTCTATAATAATTAAAACAATATTTCTGTACAAGATTAATATTAAAATATTATTGAAATAATTTTAAAGTTGATTTATAATCGTTTTATACTTGATGATTTAGCATTTCTAAGCCGAAATGAGATTTTAACCTTTATTTTTCTTTTATTAATTGACTAAAATAATAAGATCCATAAAAATAAGAAGATATTTATTTTAAAAAAATACACGTTATGCATAAGTATTCATTAAAATTTCGCTTATAATAAAATAAAATATTTATATAGTTGATAAAATCGATTATAGAGTTAATTAAGTAATAAGTGTTATAAATATTATAAATAAAATTTTCAAGGATCAAGAGTACTAAAATTAGAAAAAAATTTTAATTGCTGTTTGTAATTCGCGATATCAGAGACCTTCTTTGAACAGAAGTTGCTTTCACTGCTTATTTCCAACTATTATGCAATGAAAGCTGCTTATAAGTAATATCACGAATGAACGGAGAGCAAAAATTAATAATTCAGTCAAAAATATATCATGTAGATTTAAAATAATATGATTCTGGTTATTCACTCGCTTTAGTTAATACCATTTATATTTATTTTAATTGAGTTTATGTAAAAACAAATTCCTTTAAGTAAAGTTTTATCAGAATTTAGATCTGTGTTGAAAATACAAGTTAGATTATCTGACGTGTAATATCTACAAGCTGAATATAAGGGACTTCATTCAAGTTTAAAAAAAAAAAAAAATGTGTTATTGTTTAAATTACTGTTTTATTATATTAAGAAACTGCCAAATAGTAAAATCTAAGACGTTGACATAATTTCTAAACAAATTATATAACGTGTTCATCTAAATATTTTGATATTGATTGTAAGAGAATATTCAATTGGTCGAAATATTTTTTATTAATATCTAGGAAATTTTCCATTACAATCTTACACGAATGACGATAAACAAATGTAACAAATGTTGAGGACTGATGAAACTCTTATCTGTAACTTTATATTCTTTTTAATTACTCAAAACAAAAGCTTAATTAAATACATTATTACTTATTACTTTAATACTTTTAATTAATTACTTTATTAAATAATATTGTTATTTAATAAAGTAATTAATTAAATAAGAAGTTATAACTGATTCTATTTCTTTTTGACAATCGAATATAATATCCTTGTTTTTCCTGTGCGAAATTATTCTGATTAGAAATTATAACGATTAAATAATAGAAAGGCTAAACTACATACATAATGTTAAAAACTTCATATATTAATTGACATAAATATACATATCGTAAATTTTACATAATTTTTACAGTGTAAAGCTTTAGTTTTTGTATCGTGTTATTGGAAATATAGATATTATGTATTTTAGAACTATTATTATATGTATATTTACTATTAGAAACATTTTTAAATATATAAAAGAGTAAGCGTAGATTTAACATGCATTCTGAATCTCTATTAAAAATAGAAAATGGCCAAAACTCAGTTAACAGAAAATATTTGAAGCCCTGATCAGGAAGAATAAAAGCATAATAGCTAAAAATTTCGGCAATATATTAAAATGTTGTAAATTTATATTCAACATTGGGCTATCCATAAATTACATAACGTAGTATGGATGAGCAGTAAATCGTTAAGACGCGTTACAATAGAGTTGTTACGGTGTTACAAAAACGCTACGTAATGCTACGTATTCCAACCCTCGTCTAACGGAATGATTCGTTTTTGTTTCTGAAGTTCATGTCACTGCTTTGTACGTTATACTTGTTAATTAATAAAATAACGTAACGTTCAGTACTCAGTGTTATGTATTATTCCTTAGTGCAATTTAGGTGGTTGAAGGGGAATATGTGTTACGTAATATTGAGAGTGGATATGTCAACTGTATTGCGGAACCTGCATGCGTTTAGGAACATTAATTTTCCAATAGAAAATTAATGTTCTTCACAATTTAAAGATTAATGTTTCCGATTACTTTTCAGTTTTAAATTGTTATTGATTCATATTTCCCGAAATTGAAATTTTAAACCTTTACTATACAAATGTGTGTGGTCAGGGAGAAAGATTACCTTAATGCCTTCGATCTGAGTTCGAATCTGATCAGAATCCTCGCCATTTTCTTAAGATTAGTTTCCATTCCTCATGTATAGTCTTCTTCTTAATGGATAAAAGTTAAATCAGGCCAAATATTTCATTGTGAATTGATGCCATGCTATTTATATGAAATTATTTCTTACGCCGCTGAATATACGATGACAAATTTTGTATAAATTAGCATAAACCTACTTTCGGCTTCTACATTGCTTAAACTTTGTTTTACATTAGAATACGAAGAATTATTTATAAATTTCTCCACAAATGATATCTAAACTTGAATTTTGAAGTAAATTTCTGTAAGATGCATCTAAAATTTATTAACCTTGTGCTAGTTGCATTCGAACTGTTAACATAATATATTTTCATTTGTTCTAAATTAGGATGTATATATTTTTAAAGCGATATCTTATATCGAGCCCTTAAGCTGTGCGCCAATTCTTAATTTAGAATTGCAGGATTATTTATTTAATTAGTTATTTACCACTCATTAATTTTAAATAATTTCTTACATATTATCTAATTAAAATTTCCCTTTTCCTCTTAACTATTACATTGCGTATACGGTATTTTCAGTACATTAAACAAAGTAAAAAATATTAATAATTGCAAATATTTCGAATATAATTATGCAAATTTTTCAAAAAACAAAGAAAAATTATTTATGATTTTTAAGATATAGTACATCATTCTTAAAACTATTTACTCAATGATTTTTATCTTAGCGATTCACATGCAACAGAAATTAGTAATTAAGTTAATGAGTGATTCCTTTATTAAAAAAAATAATGTTTTCAAACAAAGATGCCAAATTAATCTATTATATGTTGCCAATTCGGCTCGCTTCTCCTGGTAGTTAGCTACTTAGAATACCTTTGGATTTTTCGGTTTTATTGGCTTTCATTCAACAATTATTAAAAAAGCGTCATTCTCGCTTTCAACATCCAACATTTGACAAATGGATTAACTACATACTTTACAACAGTTTCAAGGAGCAAATTTTAATTTGACATGTACTTAGACTCGTTTTATACAAGACGAGTAATTAATTTCGAATTTTTATTTATTTATTTGTTATATATTAAAGCTCTAATTTAAGGTTTATATTCGCTACACGCTCTAATAATTAAACTTTGTTATATATTTAATATCCGATTTCGTTTACCGAAAAAATTTAGTGTAGCTTTCGAGTAGATCAAGAATAGTTTCGAGACTGTTTTGTTTGGTTTGTCTCGCATTCAGACAGTTTTAGTACCGTAGAAAGTCAGTTGTTATTTTCGACTAGGCTATCAACCTTTACTCACAATAAAAAAAAAACAAAATAAATATTTTTGATGTTTTTATTTTTAAAATTTGAATTACATATCATTTATAATTTCAGAAAGTGCTGCAGTGGTATTCAAAGACTAATATGGAAGAGAGAAGTACGTTTAAAAAGAATATGATGCGCGCATTTATAACAGTAAAAAAATGAATGGAGTGATATTGTTGGAGAAATGTAGTGGGTTAATGGGACAGAAAATTGACTCGATATCTGCTCCAAATTAAAACTGTGCTAAGATATAGTGTTAATTTGTTTCGGTTCATTAAAATTTTGTCTTCTGAAGAAAGAAAAAATAAGTAGAAATACCACACTCTTGACCTACTGAAAAGATTTATTAAAACATTCGTATGTAGATCTTTTTTTTTTATTAAGTAGCATTTTCTCTAAACTCACCATTCAAAGGTCAACATTTCATCACATTTATACATAATACATCTGCAGTACATATCGGTTACGAAATAACAACATTTATAGTTTAGATATGGGAATGTGAATGTTTAAGATTTCATATTTTTTTTATTTGCGAAACGTTCTTATGATGTTAAATTTCAATTTTTTTGTTTTTATTTTCGTTAGTTATAAATCATTTTATACTCGTAAAAATACAAATTAAAACTTAATTTCGAAATTTTAACATCATTCTTAATTAATTAAAGATTAATTAATGAATATATTCTATTTTCTTATTTATAAAAACGATTAACTAAAATAGTTTTTAAAAATGCATACTTTAGTCTGAAATTTGTTGTAGCTTAAACTACAACTTTAAAGCGTAAACTAAATTTTACAAATGGTTAATTTAAATAACAATTTCATAAAATAATTAATATAACAAAATATATTTTGCCCTGTAAATTTGTGTGTAAGACGAAAGGGTGTAGAAAAAAGCTTTCAAAATTGTTTTGAAATCCCTTGGGACATTAGATAAGTTCAAATTACTCATATTTGACGCAATAATGATTATTGTATCTAAGAAAGACAAGTTTTTGGAAAATTTCCAAGGGTTAATCACTTAATAAAATCATCATTCGTATTTTGGATGTATTTTGACCTTTCCCCATTGTCAGTTCGTCAATCAACGAAGCAAATTATCCATGATTTATTACTAACTCAGAATACTTTGGAACATCTATTGGGTGGCCCATTCTAGTTTTTTCTTTTTTTAAGAAATAGTCAATTATATGTTCTCCCATAATTTAATTTTTAATTTTCTTTTGCATTTCTAAAATACTAATTAAAATCAACAAGTAAATGTCCATTAAATTCTTTCCGGCTCCGTATCGAATTTCGTTAAGTGGATCTATGTGTGTCACTTCGACTGAAACCAGAAATAGAACCATCTGGGTAAAAAGATTCACGGTATAGTATAGCTGATGGAGCCAACTTGGATACATACAAATAAATAAACTATTCATTTACACCGATAGCTATTACAACCGAAGGATTAAAAAAATATCAACGTAATTCTAGTTTCAGATAATTAAAAAGCGATTCATCTTGTTCTTCAATCATTAAATTAATGGAGGGGTCACTTTCATTTAACAAGCAAATTAATAAAACTCTTTCGTTTATGGTTTAATTATCATCGATTTGCAAATTTGAATATCCTGCTTAAAAATAACCATGATATACCATCTCGGAATGTGTTCCAAATTATTCTCATGAACATTGTTACATATGGGTTATTTACAGTAACTTCCTTACATTTTTAATCTTTACAAATCAGACTGGTTACATAATCATTTTTAATAATCCGCGAATTAAATACCCTTTAACTATCCGATAAATTAATTAATGTAAACTACTGTATATGGAACAATTCTTACCGACAATTTTTGCTTTAAACCATATTGCAAAGTTTATATATTTAAAAATAGTTTAAATGAATAATTTTTAAAATGTAAACTTTTTTACTATTGTAAAAATCAATAAAGTTGAGCATTAAACTGCTATTTATCAGTTTTTGGGAATTGTTTTTTTTTTTTTTTTGCTGTTTTGTATTACCAGTTTGGATGCCATTAAAGAAGTTCGAATACTGGACATGACGGAACAGCTATTTTACATTAAATCAAATAGTGTATAACTTTTTAACATAGAATTTATTCTAAAAAGTATTGTATTTTATTGCAAAGTACTGTACTTGTTTTTATACATAACTATTATTGAACTGAACAATTTCTAATTATTGTATTATAACTACTAAATATAATATAATACAGTTAAATTGTTTAACTATTATACAGGGTTGAATTGGATTTGTATAGTGAAATCCAGCACATAATGACTTGCCTTATTATTATCGGTTCGCTTCAATAAGACTGGACATGTAGTGCATTAGGCTATCCATTATTACGGACTGGTCTGCCCTCAGTGCAGTCATTATGGATAGACGATTAGGAAAGAAATCATAATCTTATATATTCGTGAAAATCAGGATTTTAACTGGAATTCGAACCTAAAATTCTTCATAGCAGTATGAGAATCTTTTATCACCGCCAATGTCGATTATACTCGAAGAATGTATAACTATTGTGTGTTTACTAATAAACCCTTCTTCCAATTTGAATAGGTGCTGCAGTATTATATGGAATTTATATATTTCATAGATGATCGTTATTAATTTAAAAAAATGATTAGATATAAAGAGTTAAGAATATGAATTAAGTTATGCAAGTTATAAAAGATGGTTATAAAAAATTGAATTGTTAATACTTATTTTCATCAAGTTAATACGTAATTAGTATAAGAATTTTAAAAATGAACCTATTTATTAGTAAAATTTTTAACATAGAATTTAATTTAATATGTAAAAAATATTCTCGAGGGTCATTTTTTGCGAAGGTTCATATGAAATCTTTATCTTCAGCCAATGGATGATTCTGGATAAGTGTTAGTTTTCTGTATATGTAGATAATATAAACAACATTCTATCATCACATTACTTATCGTTAAATCTGAATGATGCTCACAATACTTTCTACAAAAATAAAGCCGCCTTTCATTTATCAATCAAAATACAATGGCATACACTATGAAATAGTAGTAAAGTTATTGAAATTCTTAAAGAGAATTATCATATTTAATCATAATAAAGTAAAATTTTGAAATCCAAAAGGCTATTTCTAGTTTTTCCATTCTATTCTTAGTAATGTTAGGTAGGACTGCTACATATACAGTTTTTGTACAGCTATTTCTTCCTAAATGTCTTGTTCTTTAATAAATCACCGTTAACACTCTAACTGTATCGGCAATGAAATTAAGGCAATGATTCAGCAGAATTTTATGAAGAATTTTTGTTTTATGATCCCAAACAGTTTAAAAATTCCAATGTTATCTTTCAGTAAAAAGTTTTCCTGACGAAAAATACATTGACGTTATGAGGATGAATTTGTTAAGCATTATTCTATAACAGGATATTGAAGGTTCAGGATGTTAGATTGCTTTTAATTAACGTGTTTGTTGCATAACGTCGCATCCTTTATTTTTCGAAGGGTAGCTGAAGTTTCGAACAAACTAACGCTTCTGTGACCTCGTTTTTTCTAACCACTAAAGCTTCCTTGTTTTTACTTTGGGATAAAATTATCTCTTCATTTTTAGAGAATGAAATTCTTGTAAACTATCTTTGCTTATATCTAAACCTACAGCTTTATATTAGCAAATTAATTTCTCGTCCCATTGACACATAAATAAAATTTGAATAACCACGATTTAGACAGTTATTTCGGAAAATTCAGTTTAATATAGTAGCTGAATGATTTCAATAATAAAATAATATTTTCCTAATGGATATTTAATGAATAAATCAATCGGATGACTATCGTAGTTATTAATCAGCATCTATGTCTACTGTAAAGCGAACTAATGTCACTTATCAATCCAAATCGTTTCGACGAGTTCAAGGTTTTTAATAAAATATTAACGAATGCTGGAAACGATCCAAATCAAAGCCAAACGACCGAAATGTATATTAATAAAATTGATTAATTAATGCAGATTTAATATATATTTAATCTTATTATATATATATAATATCCATATATATTTTAGTTACGTTTTTCTTTTTCGCCTATGCCAGAGGCTCCTCGAGTTCTAGTACTTTTCCGTTCGGTATCATGACCTTCACCGTTTCTTTCAGCATCCAATGAGATCGGTCCTCAAAGATTGCGTCAAAATAACACTTCGTCGAAGTGAAGCAAACACATGGTTTAGTCACGTGGCGACGAGCCTCCTGTTGCCATGCGGAGAAGACTCCTGTCACTAGCCAAAGCCGGTCTTTTGTACACGATTTAGTAATGCAAGTGAAGAATAGCTTGTTAGATAGCAATAGCTAGAGTCCGTCAATCGAATTACCGGCTATAAATTGTGGAAATGGAAGGATAATTTGGTTTCTCCACTTTCTCGATTTAGGTGGGCGCATAGACTGGGAAGCCAATCTTTAACTCCTCCTCCTATAAATAGGAGCGATGACGCGATCTCCACTTCAAACATGTCTCTATCTCATCTGTGAGCTGTGTAGACAACCAAACCATCTGTCTCCATTCAACCGTCCATCTGAAGATTACCTGTAAGTTTTATGCTTATAATAATTATTCAACTAAATGTCAATTTTCATTTTTTTCAAATTTTTCCACTTTTAATCATTTTTTTCCATATATTTTTTGGTTAATAAATGTGATGATGTAGGTGGATAGATGGAAGATGGGATGAAAGTCGGTGGTAGCTTCTTTAAGATTAAAATTTTCCTTATTTGTATTCTTTATTTAATTCTCTTTTAAATGGAAGAATGAGAGCGATTTGTGAGCAAATACTTAATGTATTTCAAATTTCAAACTATTTTTAAATATAAAATAGAAAATATAATTTTAGCGTTAGATTGACCGTAGTTGTAGTTTATAAGATACATATTTAATTATCAAAACGTAGAACTATATCAAATAATTTAATTTTGTATCTGAAAGGAAAATAATAATAATAATAATAATGAGTTAAACACAAAAATCTATTTTTGTTCATATATATGNAATATATTAAAATGTTGTAAATTTATATTCAACATTGGGCTATCCATAAATTACATAACGTAGTATGGATGAGCAGTAAATCGTTAAGACGCGTTACAATAGAGTTGTTACGGTGTTACAAAAACGCTACGTAATGCTACGTATTCCAACCCTCGTCTAACGGAATGATTCGTTTTTGTTTCTGAAGTTCATGTCACTGCTTTGTACGTTATACTTGTTAATTAATAAAATAACGTAACGTTCAGTACTCAGTGTTATGTATTATTCCTTAGTGCAATTTAGGTGGTTGAAGGGGAATATGTGTTACGTAATATTGAGAGTGGATATGTCAACTGTATTGCGGAACCTGCATGCGTTTAGGAACATTAATTTTCCAATAGAAAATTAATGTTCTTCACAATTTAAAGATTAATGTTTCCGATTACTTTTCAGTTTTAAATTGTTATTGATTCATATTTCCCGAAATTGAAATTTTAAACCTTTACTATACAAATGTGTGTGGTCAGGGAGAAAGATTACCTTAATGCCTTCGATCTGAGTTCGAATCTGATCAGAATCCTCGCCATTTTCTTAAGATTAGTTTCCATTCCTCATGTATAGTCTTCTTCTTAATGGATAAAAGTTAAATCAGGCCAAATATTTCATTGTGAATTGATGCCATGCTATTTATATGAAATTATTTCTTACGCCGCTGAATATACGATGACAAATTTTGTATAAATTAGCATAAACCTACTTTCGGCTTCTACATTGCTTAAACTTTGTTTTACATTAGAATACGAAGAATTATTTATAAATTTCTCCACAAATGATATCTAAACTTGAATTTTGAAGTAAATTTCTGTAAGATGCATCTAAAATTTATTAACCTTGTGCTAGTTGCATTCGAACTGTTAACATAATATATTTTCATTTGTTCTAAATTAGGATGTATATATTTTTAAAGCGATATCTTATATCGAGCCCTTAAGCTGTGCGCCAATTCTTAATTTAGAATTGCAGGATTATTTATTTAATTAGTTATTTACCACTCATTAATTTTAAATAATTTTTAGCAAATTAAACTTTTTAAACTCTAAATAAATCTTTTGTTTTAAAAAAAAATGCTTAAAATAATCTTCAACTCGCATTAAGTCCATTTTAAAATTAGTAGTTTCCTGTTTTTACATAGACTATAGCATGTTGTTAGATGTGGAATATCTATAAATAAAGGCAAATTCTTGCTGTACAATTCTACGATTTTAGAGCAATAGAAGAGGAATTTTAAGAGTTAAAATTTAAATATAACTAAACACTTTTTAAAGTTGGAAACTTTATATCTCGTTTTTAAAATAAAGTTTATAGAAAAAAGGCTATCGCTAGCCTTTCGGAAAGATTTTTTTAAGTGATATAAGGACGAACAGTTCTTAAATTTGGTTACTTTAACTTTTCTTCTTTAATAAAATTTGAATTCGATATACTTTTTCATAACAAAATATCAAATTACATTGCTAATAGATGCTTGAAATCCTACCTAGTTAATAAGACAGTAAAATATTATTAAAAAGTATTCCTCGGTGGGATAATACAAAATTTTTATACTCTTCTCTGCAATAAAATTGGTAACGTAATTTTAATTCAGTAATTGATTTTAATACAAATAAAACGCCAATTTCTCGTTTTGATTACAATCAAAGTGCGAATTTCATAATGTTTATAAATAACAAGATCTTTGAAAAAGCAAGAGAAAATCATTATTGATATTGCTTATTAAATAGTTTAAATTTCATTTAATGCATTAATTTATATATATATTTTGAGGTATTTAAATAACTCTTAACTAATGAAAGTTAAACTTTTATTTTTTCTATTTTGCTTTCTATAACCTGCAGCTTTAAAGTAAAAAAATCATATTTTAACTTTTCTTCGTTCAATTTTGTTTTCGAAATCACTTATTTTCTAAGATATATCCGAATCAAATAAGATATAATTATCGCTTTCGAATTTTTATATATGTATATATTTAATTATTCCTTGTCACCGTTTGATCTAGTTTGAAGGTTTAAACTCGACGAGGTTCACGCGTCGAGTGTTGTACAGAAAAGCTTTAACTCAAGGACGTGATGTAATCAATGTGATTACTGGAACTTGGCTTAGTTTCAAGTCAGTAGGACGTTTCGACTGGCAAGGTTAGCCGTTGGGGTGCCAAATGATACGGAAATAGCCCCTTTCTTATATAGTCTACAGATTATAGACGCGTACTCTGCAGGTGTTTTTATGATGCGAGCAAGTCGTACGAAATTTTAGTGACCTTGAACGTTATCGTTGGCGCCATCCGAGACGAGAGAAAAACACTGATTTATTTCTCACATCATTCGCTAAACGAGATTACGAATCGTTTTATTTTATTGCGAGATTAAAAGAAAAAAAAAAGAAAATGCATAAATCAAATGTGGCAAATATATTATGCCATTTCTAGATAGTATACCCTATATTTCTTTTTAATAATTCATAAATTTTAAACCGCGATATGCAATAAACACCGAATAGGCGAATTTGATATATTGTTTGATTTCTTTTTGATTTCTTGTTACTTCAATCAGTCAATGAACTTGCTTAACTGTCATTCTTGAGGAATTTGCAAAATAATCAAAATTTCTACGTAGGCTAACAGTCTGTAACATTTTTTATTTTTTTATTTATTTTGTCTTATGATTTGCAGTTTCTTCTGATCGATTTTCAATTCGCGCGCGTTAAAAATAAAAGTTTCTTATAAAGTGCATTAAATAATTTTGTTATTTAAATTTGCTTTTTAGAAAAAAAACAATTTAGAATAAAATTCTTTAATTAAACGTCTAATATTATTTAGATTTAATCGATCTCAAATATGCTAAGAAGTCAGATAATAGAATAGCAANAAATAAAAGTTTCTTATAAAGTGCATTAAATAATTTTGTTATTTAAATTTGCTTTTTAGAAAAAAAACAATTTAGAATAAAATTCTTTAATTAAAGGTCTAATATTATTTAGATTTAATCGATCTCAAATATGCTAAGAAGTCAGATAATAGAATAGCAATAATAATGGAAAATTTAATAAATTACAGTTCATTGAATTCATTGTTCGTAAATATTGAATTATTTCGTTTGGAATTATTAAGTTTCTTAACATCTTTTCGTTTCTTTACAATGGCTATGAATTTTTCTTTTAAGGATTTGTGTGTAATCTGCTTAAGCCAGTATTAGAAAGTGGTGCTAACGTTTGTTACTTCTTATTAATTCAAAGAAAGACTAAGTGAATAAATGTACATTCAATTATAAGTTTAACAAACTTAAAATTAATTAAATTTTAAACACGCTTTAGCGTTAATGATAAGCATCGTATTTAAGTTTATAGAATTTCGTCACTAGCAAATAGTTTTAGTTTTTTCATAATTTATTTATTTTTTTTAAAGTTTATTCAAGGTTCTGTTAATGGCATAGGCTTGTTTTAAGATAATTATTAATTTTTAAAAAAATGTTTAAGTACCTATAAGTTGGCGTGAATTATATATTAAAAAATTTGTATCAAATAAACTTATTTTTTCAAATTAAATAACTAAATATTGTTTAAAAACATAAGTTAAATTCCTTTTATATAAAGAAATTTAATGAAATATAATATAAAAATATATATAATTTCAGAATTTATACATNATTATTCAAATTTATAATAATGTGTGTCTTATATATAAATTTGTATATAATATTTTAATATTATTATCTATATAATATAGATTTAAAATATAATTTTTCATACTCTTAGAAATGAGTAATTAGTATTGTTGTTAAATTTTTACAGATACAGTAATATATTTTGTATACTTAAAGTATATTAATGATATAAATTATAAAAAAAAAGTGTATGTTAAGAACGTTGTTAAAAAATTCGAATTTGCTGCGTTTAAATATTAGAAATATAATAATGATAAAACTTGCTGGTGTTATAAATAACATTAAAGTTTATACATCGAGATAAAATTCACATAAATCAAGTCAAATAAACAAATATCACTCTAATGAGGATAGAATTTTCTAAAGTTTTTATAGTGGCGCACAGACTACGTAGTGTTCGTTGTTAATAAATGACAATTTTCTTATTTTCACTGAAAATATAGAAATACGTTTTAAAAGTTTTCCACAAAATATAAATAAATGCATTAACAATGCTCGAACTATATAAAATACAGGGAAAGAAAGCCTTTGAACTAAACTTTCGCTGAAAACTTAAAATGCCTTGTTAAAATGATAATATATAAAGTCATCATGAACCATTTGTTTTATCAAAAATATANTTCTGGATATGTTAAACCCTGTTCCTTACCATCCTGCCGTTGCCATTGTGTTCCTGGCGGCGATGGGTATGATTAAAACAGGTCCTCCTAGGACAGAAAGTGAGGGAAGAAACCTAATGAAAATGAAAATAATTTGGTTTATAATTAGAATCTGAATACTAAAACTATATAATTATAATGCGTTACAATCTATATAACTTTAAACTATTTCCACCTTTTCGGCATTAAGATACCTCATATAACCTATATATATTATATGCATCATGTGTTCGGTTACACCTACAATAGAGCGGACATATGTTGGTCCCGACATATCTGAATCAATCTAGAGATTCTAACCAATTCCTGCATGAAAATTTCTGAGCCTACTCGAACTAGAATAAATATTTTCCTAGAGCGACAAACTAATGTCTTTATCGCCTCGGCTATCAGGCTATCAAGCTATTACCAGTACGCGAAATAACGAGATATAATTTTTTTTCGAATTACAATATCGCTAACAATTGCATTCAAATGCAACGACTAGATAACAAATGATTACAGAATGAAACTAAAAATTCAGCGAAACTTATACGTACATATTTATTTGCTACTGTGCTTTTATTTTCAAGGATATTTTCTTTAAGAAAATTAAAATGAAGTACAGTAGCTATATAGGAAAAAAGTCACGATTTTACTAACTTGTATATAACTTCTTTGCATTGCATTTATTTCCTACAATTCATTGTTTTACAGTTAAATTTATAATATAAAACATTTCGTAGACTTTCAAAACTTGATAAATATCAAAAGAAAGAAAACAGGTTATTTTGTTTTAAACAGAATAATCATTACAGAATTATATTTTATCACAAAGTCACAGCTCTACAATTTATCCCTAATTCAATTTAATTTTCTTTCACTTTCTTTGGTAAGTTTAATTTCATTTATAAATATAAAACATATTTTTTCTGTTTATTAATTTTATCTAATAAAAAATATGTAGATTATTTTATAATTTAGATAGCAAAATAATTAATCATTCATATCTTATTTTTTAAAATTAAATATCATTCAGTTATAAGTATTAGATCATCAATGAATCTACTGATTATTAGCAACCATTTTATAATTGATATTCAATGACAATAACTTTAAAAATAGATTTGTTTATAGATTTTCCTCCTCTTGAATTCAACTAGAAATCTGTAAATTCTAATTCAAAGTTTTGTTTGTTTTCCTCTGAAGATATGTCTGATTCAAAATGTTAAAATTATAACCTTAAACTTTGCTATAATAAAACAAAAATATACAAGATAATATGAGAGTGTAACATAAAAACAGATTTAGAAACAATCAAAGACTCTTGGTGCCTTTGATCCTCCTACAAAATTCTTAAATTATGTGACAGAATTAAAAACTTATTTATGGAATGATCCTTTATATCCGTAAGCTATATTTTTACATACAAATACTAATTAACACATACGTAAATAGTAAAAATGATCATTTGTACAATGCATGAAAATAAACTAATTCTGAATAGTACATCTTAACTGATATAATTTGTGTTGTATGCTGTATTTGTTTTAGAGTAACAAATTCTGAACATAAAGTAAAAAAAAAAAACTTTAAAAAAGTGATGAGCAAAAGAAAACCTGTAAACTTGGAAACATTCCATTCCCTCTTTCCTTGATGATTATAATAATGAGGAGGAGACAGTCGGATGACAAAGTGCTTAAAATTTCACCCTACCGCTCTGTGAATCCAAGAACAAATCGGGACTGGTCGTTCCTGGATCGCGAACGTTTCATGGACAGTCCGTTCTGGATATGTTAAACCCTGTTCCTTACCATCCTGCCGTTGCCATTGTGTTCCTGGCGGCGATGGGTATGATTAAAACAGGTCCTCCTAGGACAGAAAGTGAGGGAAGAAACCTAATGAAAATGAAAATAATTTGGTTTATAATTAGTGGTACCACTTTTTTTGGTAATTACAATTGGGACCACTTTGTTTTTAATTAGTGGTACCACTAATTAAAAAAAAGTCTACGTCCATTTTTCAGGACATTTCCGAACAGTTGGCAACTCTTGTTGCTTATCTTTCTTCTTTGATATTTTATAACTATTTATATCCAAATAATATATTTTGAATAAGGAATAACTAAAATACAATCACTACATCATTAAAAATTTGCAAAATGTTAAAGATTTGCTTTAAATATTTTTATTCTGAAATACATCGAATATAATAATTTTTTTTATTGATACATGTAATCCAATATTAAATTTTAATGAAAGTGGGAGAGATTTCATTGAAGTCAAATTCTTGTTTATTATTTTACACTTCATTAATTAAACAGATATTAGAATTATTGCTTTCTATTTTAAAATGTTAATCATTCAAAAATAATTTAAATATTTTTTGAGAAAGTATCTAAGCTTTACTGTCTGGCCAGTACTATCTTTGTTTTTAAAATTCCAGTCTCTCTTCTCATTCAGCATTAAATTGGCGCAGAAGAGACGTTTTCAACAAAGAAATAAAAATAAAAAAAAATGGGATTTAATCCAAGTCAGGACGAACAATTTATACTTTTTTCAATCAGATAAATTACAATACAAATTAGATTATTTTATTTGTACTTCTTATCGGCATATCTCGTAAAACATTATGTAACATAGTATGTTAGATAATAAATTGAGAAGAAAACAAAATTATCTATTATAGATGTATATTACAATTTTAAGAATATATTGACGAAAACTTAATAATTGCATAAACTAAAAGGACATTTTAAATAGATTAAGTAATTATTTTTGCTTACACTTTATTATTACAAAAATGTACTGATTTTCTTTTATTTGATATTTTACTTTATTTTGTTTAATAATTTTTCATCTGAAACATTAAATCCATTAAATGTAACAAAATTTATATCACAATAATTTAAATATACTTAAGTATATTTATTTTTAGGTAGTGCACAAAAAAACATTAAAAAATCCTATAATTATGAATTTATATATAGTAAATATGTGGAAAAACTCTGCGAATTTTTAAGATTATAAGTGCAAATTATTATTAACTCAACTAATGTATATGTATATTAAACTGCGTTAGGATTTATTTAATATTTACTCTTGCAATCATAACAATCATATCTAAATGATTATTTTAAGATATAAAGCCAATTTTGATCATTCCATATTTTTAAATTGAACATTGCAGAACAATACATTACACCCATTTCAATTTCTTAACTAAATCTAATTCAAAATTTAACGTTTCTAAAATGTTTTCCAGTAAATTGTAAGCTAGATTACTGATATCATCTAATGTTAACTCTTTAAAACTATTTTTAACTAAAACTATTGCCTCACTGTGTACTTACAAAATTATGGCTTATCAGTAATTTCATTCATACATTACTTCAGCAATGAGAGAAAAATCTTTCATTATATAAAATTTTTGCTATATTTATAAATTTAGATAATCATAGTTTTCTGCTTCTTGACTCTTCTTATCATTTATAGGTACCCATTCTATATATTCCATTTTAATTTTATATTATGGAACCATAGAATAAAATTTTTTTAAATTAGACAAACTTAATAAACTTAAAAAATATCTCAATCCATATTCTTGTTAAAACAATTTCATAAATTTAACCATTTAATTTTTGTTAAATACTGTAATTATTCGCATTACTATAATTCTGTTTGGTATGCTTTTAAAACTTTGCAAGACAAAAATTTTATCAATAGTTTTTATCTTCCCGGTTGTTATAGAACATAACTTAGGAAAAGAATAGTAATCGTTCAAATTTGACCCTCACCTTTTTCATTCCTCGACATTTTGACATTCGGGTCCAAAAATTAAAAAAAAAAAAACCTTATAAAATTGTGTGTGAAAGTATTTTGCATAATATCTCAGGATTGGATGAACCAAAATTTTGATAAGATTAAAATAAGATTAGATATTCTATATGTGGGGCATTGAAGCTATTAACTTAAATTTTGGTGGTTAAAGATCAGAGGGGCAGATAGAGGAGATTATTTTTAAAGTCGCAAACAGATGGCACAATATACGATTTTAATTTTGAGATAATGTGTGTCGGTGTTATTTTATACAGAGAAATTCCTCACAATTCAACAAAATGATTTCCTTTAAGCTTTTATTATTAAAATTTTATATCGTAGTAAAATTGAAAATTGTCAGACTTCCAAATTCTCTTAATCTGGAAGTTTGAGTGCCGAGAAAGTTGATAGGAGCCCTTTCCAGCTTTATATTTATGTCAAATAATTTTTCTTAACTTTTTAACAACTGGTTTACATCAAATTTACATTCTTTCAGATATCAAACAATAATAAAAATTTCTACTTGGCAATCAGTTGAAACACTAAAAACACAGCCTAAATATAATAAAATACTAACATTGAAATTGAAGTTAAATAAGATTACAAAATATTAGTGTTAAATATTGGTTCTTTACTTTTGTCACTAAATACATTTCTTTTGCTTTTGAAAGTACAGTACATTAGATAGAACAATATTTAAAGTTAATTATGTAACACTGGACTATTATGACAAAAATTATGTATTGTCAAAGCAAAAATATGAATCCAAATTTCTTAAATTAAAAGCAAATACTAAGAAGCTTTAAAAAAATAAATAAATAAACTTTTTGAAAATTGACAAAAATAATTTATGTATTTTTTTAATTAATAAATTTTTGAGTTCAGTTAATAATTTTTACAGTAAAAATAAATAAATGCTTTATCAAAAGAAAAGAACAAATCTCAAATGATGGTAAACAAAAACAAGATTCAAGATAAAGGTGAGCATTTGAGTACCATAATTTAAGATTTATTCTTTCTGTTGTTAAAGTGTATTTGTTTGTTATCTAAATAATTTGAGATCCTCTTTATTTTAATTCTTTATGTTTGGCTAAACTTGTGAATTACAAATATGTTTTAATAATTTTTTTCAATTATACATTCTTGTGCAAAAATATATTTATTATTTATTCATTCATTTTTGTTCTCTACTCTTTCAATTCTATGCATAAAAATTATTATTTTTTTCATACTTATGTAATGTCTTTAATCATATAGTATTGTTTTCTAAAATTTATTTTGGTGCAAAGATGTAATGTGTTGAAAATAATTTTCAAGGCCACTTAAAACAAACAATTTTACTCCTAATGAATTTAAAGTTCATTTTTTAAAAGGATTAATATACCCTTGAACATCTGTTTACACAATGCTGATTAAGAATCTAGAAAATGAATTCAGACTAATTAAATGGTACTCTAACTGTTATTAGAACTTTTATGTTACCTCTGCTTATTATAAATTTACAAAGTAAGTGTCAAACATAATTTTTAATGGTCACAAAAACGTTCCATCTGATTCTCCATGCATGACTTTCTATGTGGCTACATTAACAAAATTAATATATCTTCAGTACTTTCGGAATGAAAAGGGTGCAAGGGACTTTTGACTCATCTTGTACATCTGTGAAATAAATTTATTTTAAAAAGTTGCACACCACCTTAATAGAAAATTATTATTTTAAAGTATAAATTTGAAAATATGAATCTTTGAATGTTTCTACTACTGCCAAATTATAATCTATTAAAGATAATAATGATTACCGGTATATTATAATATTTTTAATCTTTATAAAACCTAATTGATTAAAAAAAAAATGAAAAAACTTTTATTTAAAATTGATTTTGTGTATAAATGATAAAAATCTTATAATTTATAAATTCAAAAGAGTTATTTTTAATTAACACAATACTAATGTGAAGTAAAACTTAATTTGAAAACGAAAAATTCATCTTTGTTAGATGTATGCTGTAATCAAATATTCTCTTTTGTATCATTCTGGTTTTTGATTTGCTTGCTGCTAAAAATGCATGTATTACTCATGCATTTTTAAATAATATAGAATTTAAAAATTTCCATTACTTAGTAAAAACAAAGCTTTTATATTTGAATAAATAGAATACTAATAATAAATTATAAACAAATTTCACAAAAATTTCTACTTTTTAAAATTTTCACCTGCAAGTTTTACATTTCATTCCTTTTATCATTTTTCTCATAAAATAATTTTGAAATAATGATATACTGATATGAGTTTAGTTACTCAAATATTTCAAATGAAATAAAAATTTTAAAACTGATTTCTAGTAATATATTAATGAGAATGCAAATATTTATTTTTGTAACCTTAAATTATAATTATTCACAAAATATCCTGTATGCTTTGTAGAAATGATCAATTTTTAACTGTTAAAATATATACTGTATCATTCATTTCTAATTAAAAATCTTCCTTAAGAATTTAATGGTACTATGTAAACATATAGATAAAGATTTTATTTTTCTTAAAAATAAGTAAGTAAATGTAAATATAGCTTTAGTTTATTGTTTAGATAGCTTTGTTGGTTTTTCTTTCAGGTCCTGTCTTATGTATAAGTTTTATTTCTCAAGTTTAAAATATTTGTTTATATTGAAATTTAATTCATAATTTTACTGTTATCCATAATACTTTTTTCATTTTATATTCTTACTGATTCATTTTTTCGGGTCATAATATTAGTTCATTAATTCCCCCTTGGCTTAAAGATTTTACTGTATATTCATTCAATTAATGCTAACATATCTCTGAACTGTCTAAATGGCATACTTGATATCACACAATTGATTCTTTTCAGCTGTGTTTAAAAATTCAGATCAGCAAACCAGATAAAAGAATTCCAATAATATGGAAAATAGTTCTACAGCTGCTAATTCCAAAGTGCATTTCTTGAGAAATGGCTTAAAGTACTTTGGTTTCAAATCACCACAAAAAGACAAAGTAGGGTATTCAGATGAATGCATCAAAACTATATATATAGGAAAAACTACTTTTCCTATTCCAAATAAATATGATGAAGCAGGCAGCAGTAGCAGCACTAGCGAAATTGGTGGCAATATTCCCGATGCTATACCAGAACGAGGCCAATGGAGTGGAAAATTGGATTTTCTCTTTAGTTGCATCAGTTATGCAGTTGGATTAGGAAATGTTTGGAGATTTCCTTATCTATGCTACGAAAATGGCGGAGGTAATGTAGTCACCAACTATATGGAACATTAATATAAGTTTGTGATAAGATCTATGTCAGCTTATATTCATCCTGTTGTATTCAAAAAATTACAACTATTTTTATTTTAAAGAAAAAAGATTTAAATTTAATGAAAAACTTCAAATTCAAGATATAAAATAAATTTTTTTAATTTTTTCAGGTGCTTTTTTATTTCCATATTTAGTATGCTTGGTGTTATGTGCAATTCCTGCTTTTTTTATGGAGGTTGCAATTGGCCAATATCTCAGTATGGGAGGTATTGGCATATGGAATATGGTTCCAATTTTCAAAGGTAACAACAAAACTTAATTAAATGTCATTACAATAATTACAAATGATATTAATTATAGTCAATTTTCACAACAATCTAAGTTTACTATATTAAACATAAATATTTATGGTATGTCTAATGCAGTATTATTTATTCCAATTTTTATAATTTTATATAGTTGATCCAATTATCTTTGATAAAGTTAAATATTTGAAATATATAAACTTATTCATTTATATTTATCATTTTGCAGGGGTCGGACTTGCTTCTATGACAATTGTGGGATTATATAATATATATTATATTATAATAGTGGCATGGATTCTTTTTTACTTGGTTGCATCTTTTGCTGCTATTTTACCTTGGCAACAATGTAATCAGTATTGGAATACAGAAAATTGTGTAGATTTAAATTACAACAATGGATCTTCTAATTCAAGTATTAACATTTCTGTTTCACCTGTTGTTGAATTTTGGGAGTAAGTAATAATTTTTAAATTACATATGACATTCAATTTATTGTATGTAATTTATTAATAAAACATATATATAAATTTAAAAAAAACATTTGAAATTATTTTACAAAATTAGTATTCTATTTAATAGGAGACGTGTTCTTGGAATCACAGATGGAATTCATGATATAGGAACCCTCCGGTGGGAATTAGTTCTTGGACTTTTTGTTGCTTCTACATTTGTATATATTGTTATTTATCGTGGTCTTCATCAAAGTGGAAAGGTAAAATACTTTAAACAATAATATTGGTAAATCAAATATACATATTATTTCAAAAATAATCAGTTATAGGAAAAAATTATCACTTCTGTTCTTCCTAGATTCTTTTGAAAAATGATTATTGCATATTTGACAGTCTATAAAGTTATAAAATCAATTCTCTAACATTATTTACATTTCCTCAGTTACAATTCATTTTTTCAATTATGTGGAACATGCTCTTTCATGCTATTTGCAATAATTTTTTAATACTTTTTTTTATCTTATCATTCATAGTTATATACTTACTTTTACAACTTTTGAAAGTATTGTTTATTAGAATATTTTGAGACATTTCCATATTCTTAGAACTTGATATTTCTAAATTTCTCAGATGATGAATAATGTCTACAAAAATTTTTAAAAAATAAAATTACATGTGGAAGGAAATCATAATCTAACAATAATTCAAATATATAAACTTTATAATTAAATTTCATTATTATAGTAGAAAATATAATTTTTACATTATAAATGATACAATATCATACACAAACCTGCCAATTTTGGCATGGCAGATTAAAGAGTTAAAGTTTATATTGTAAGAACATTACATCTTACCAAAAAGAAGAATTTCACCAATCATACTTCATTAAAAAAAATTAATCATTCATATTTTGTTGATTCTATAATTTCAATTTGATATACCAAAAAATCAAAATTTTTTAGACTTTAAAATGCCCTAAAATTAATAAATAAAATTAGTTATTTGATGTTTATAATTCAATTATTAGATATTTTATTTCAATTTAATGAAGATTATGTTAATAAAAATATTTAATACAAAGAAAAAATTTTTATAGTTATAACAAATACTTTAATAGAAAATTATGACATTTTCTTATTTTATGTTTTTTAATTAAAAAATTTAAAATAAACTTAATAATAATTTTTTGTAGATTATCTGGGTTACTGCACTATTTCCATATGTTATACTGTCAGTATTATTTTTTCGTGGAATCACATTAGAAGGTGCATTTAGCGGTTTATTATTTTATATTACTCCAGTTTGGTCAAAACTATTGGATCCAAAGGTAAGATTAATTTAAAGTTGTAAAGTTCTTAAAAATTCATATTTACTTTATCATAGATATATAGTTATTTCATAATACTGTACTGTAAAATAATAATCTAAATTCATTTTTCTTATTTTATCAATATTTATATGAACAACAATACTTTATCAAACACCTTTATTTCAGCACAATACTAACATTTTCAACATTTAATTAATATGTTATCATCGGGATAGATATTTACTGTCATACATTTAAGAGAAAGGAATTGTGCTGGAATAAAGATGTTTCATTAAGTACTTCATTTAAATCAGTGTTTAAACTATTGGAAATATGTGATAAAATAAAAGTATATTATGCAATATATATATTTTTCCCTTATTTTTAGGTTTGGGTCACTGCAGGCACCCAAGTATTCTTTACATTTGGTATTGGATTTGGATCTGTTATAACTTTAGGCAGTTATAATAAATTTCATCATAACTTTTTCAAGTAATTAAACATTATTATGTTGAAATTTATAATTCATTAATTATTAAGNGAAAATTATGACATTTTCTTATTTTATGTTTTTTAATTAAAAAATTTAAAATAAACTTAATAATAATTTTTTGTAGATTATCTGGGTTACTGCACTATTTCCATATGTTATACTGTCAGTATTATTTTTTCGTGGAATCACATTAGAAGGTGCATTTAGCGGTTTATTATTTTATATTACTCCAGTTTGGTCAAAACTATTGGATCCAAAGGTAAGATTAATTTAAAGTTGTAAAGTTCTTAAAAATTCATATTTACTTTATCATAGATATATAGTTATTTCATAATACTGTACTGTAAAATAATAATCTAAATTCATTTTTCTTATTTTATCAATATTTATATGAACAACAATACTTTATCAAACACCTTTATTTCAGCACAATACTAACATTTTCAACATTTAATTAATATGTTATCATCGGGATAGATATTTACTGTCATACATTTAAGAGAAAGGAATTGTGCTGGAATAAAGATGTTTCATTAAGTACTTCATTTAAATCAGTGTTTAAACTATTGGAAATATGTGATAAAATAAAAGTATATTATGCAATATATATATTTTTCCCTTATTTTTAGGTTTGGGTCACTGCAGGCACCCAAGTATTCTTTACATTTGGTATTGGATTTGGATCTGTTATAACTTTAGGCAGTTATAATAAATTTCATCATAACTTTTTCAAGTAATTAAACATTATTATGTTGAAATTTATAATTTATTAATTATTAAGTATTAATGCTGTTTTTAATACTTAATTTTTACAGAGATGCTTTTATACTGTGTTTTGTAAATCCAGCAACAAGCATTTTTGCAGGAAGTGTAATTTTTTCTGTTTTGGGTCATATGTCATATGTTCAAAACATACCAGTTTCAGAAGTTGTGAAATCAGGTAATATTCTAAAATTTAATAAAACTAAAATAAAAATTTTGATATATATATCAAAATTTTTATCAAAATATATATATATATTTTATTGATGAAACCTGTTCTGAAAATAAACAAAGATCTGATGGAACATAATATACATTCTGAAATCCATCAGTCCTTTTTTCTTCATTTTCAAACAGGTTAAGCTTGTGTATTTTTAAAACTGTTTTGTAATAACTACTGATACATAAATAGCATAATAACTAAATGCAAAAATTAACGTTACCCGATATAATACTATCTGATAACGGAATCTGAAATCATTAGTTAATAGAATATTATTTCTTCTAAATATTTAATGTACCATTTTCTACATTCTTTAGTCCACAATATACAAATGTTAAATGTTACTAAAATTTTCTTTTGTCAAAAATCTTTGTTGTTCATTATTTTATTTTTACTTTCATTTTCTATTTTCTCAATACCTTTTAAATTGTAATTAATACCCACATCTTAAGTTTCAAATAAAAGCATTATTCCAAATGGATTTTTCTCTATTTTTCAAACTATTTCTCTATATGATCAAACTAGAAAGTGAAATAATTTTATTATATTGGATGGATGCAATAATTTTTAAATTATGGATTAAACTAAAATAACACATGAAAATATATCAGTCACAAATTTCACAAAATATAAATTTCAGTAACTTCACACATATTATCCATACACTAATTTAAGGAAAGTAATATTTCATTAAATCATGTATAGTTTATATTCTATAAAAGTTTTGATTAATAAAAAATAATACTACTTAGAGTAAAATCTGTTAAATTTCATTAAATTGTTGTAAAATGATATCTGTTGTTGTTTCATTGTTTAAACTGAGTAGAAAATAAAAACTTTCATTACAAATTCAAAATATATTTTATATGCAAATTCTAAGTCTGTTGTATCATTTCTATTGAAATTAAATAATGAGCATAATTAGCAACAGTCACTTATAATCAGTTTTTATTACAATAACTAGTAGTTATGCAGTGAAGTGAAGATACTCCATTATTGTTCAATTTAATAAAAATTCCTACTTTTCCATAATATCTCAAATTTAAAAATAATATGAATTGAAGATTAAAATTTTTATCCAACTTAAGTCAGAGATTTGAAAATATCACTTTAAATGCTTGTTAATATATTTTATAAGTATAACCCATCATAAAGCTACAATAATTATACAATATTTTAGATAATAGGCAATTCAAAAGGTTATAAGCTTTATAGTCTATGGTCTTTTGAATTGCCAAAGTTTCCTGTATGGTACATTCTCAGGGAAAATGCAATTTTTATGCTTATACATGAATATTTAACTGAACAAGAAGCCATGCAAAATGTTATAGATTCTCTTTTCATTTTTAGTTTAAATCATTTCACACAGTTATAAAATGGTTATAATCAATTATCAAATAACTTGGAAAATTTTTATTACATTACAATCTAATATTAAAATATATGTAATATTAGAATGTAATAATTTAGATTTAGAATAATGAATTGTAATAAATTTTAAAATATTAGATTATATTAGAAGATTACTATTGAGATAAAGATAATTATGACTATCAAATTTTATTAATACATCATTATAAGGCTTTAATATTGAACAGATTTAACTGTTTATAAATATGTATTTTACAATAATGATTTGTAATATTTTAAAAGTACATAGTTTACAATGGTATTAATGATAGGCCCACCTGTGGCCAAGTAGATAAAACCACTGAACACTGGTAGTTCAGTGGTTTTCCATAAAAGACCTCCTGGGAGGCATTCCCCCTCTGAAGATTGCCCATGTGTTGTATTGCCTTAATCGAATAAAACCAAACTATTAATGATAAAAATAATAAAGTTCAATACTTCATATTATTTATAAACAAAATTTGTTATAAATTATTTAAATATATCTATATTTTTAAAATCTTTATTTCTATGTTAATAGTAGAAAAAATATCTATTTAGGTCCAGGCTTGGCATTTTTAACATATCCTGAAGTAGTACTACAGTTACCACTTTCACCATTATGGTCTGTTCTGTTCTTCTTGATGTTACTCATTCTTGGTGTTGACAGTCAGGTGGGAATTTCTATTATTATATGCTGTCCATCAAAATAGTATTTATATTTTATATTTTATTTTATAAGCTTTAAATAATAAATAAAGCAAAAATCTAATTTTTAATAAAATTTTTTTTAATAATAAAAGCAGAAACATAAATTAATATTCAAAAAATTTTATTTCAGTTTTGTACAGTCGAAGCTTTAATAGCAGGCATTACAGATGAATGGGCTGATGTTATTCGTCCAGTTAGAAAACTCTTTACTTTATCAGTTTGTTTTCTTCTCTTTCTTCTTGGCTTGCCAATGGTGACAGAAGTAAGTGGACAATTGATCAGTTCCAATTATTACATTCATTTTTATTTCTACTTTAGAAATAGATATATCTCTAATTTAGAAATTCTAGTTTTAAATAATTAAGCTGAATGCTTTTAGCATACAACTAAGCATATGATATTGAATAATGTATAATTATTCTTTTCCATTTTTTTTTTCTAATATTAGCCAGATTATGACAGATGATATTAAAATAAATAAATACATTATTTAGTGTAAATTTATTTAAGAATCCATATAATTCCATTTTAGAGAAAATACTTAGTTTCTTTGCAATTTTTGGACATCTGATATTAAAATAAATAAATACATAAATTAGTGTAAATTTATTTAAGAATCCATATAATTCCATTTTAGAGAAAATACTTAGTTTCTTTGCAATTTTTGGACATCAAGACAAATACTTTACTTAAATCTAGTATTTTGGGCTTTCTGTTCCATACTGATGGGAAACCAGCACTGTTGTAATACAAGTACAAATACAGATTCCAACCTGATATCTAGTTTTGTGTGTTTGGAGATGTTTAAGGAAATTGTTGAAATAAATTTTAGTTGATATTAAGAGAAAATGAAGTCATTTTTAATTTCATAAATCATTTTTTATTGAATTGTATATTTAATATAATGTATGCCTAAAGATAATAGTATGTGTTACATATTTAACAAGTTTTAATATTAAATACTGTAATCACAATAATTATTTTTAGAGCATTAAGCAAATATTTCACATTAGGTTACCAAATACCTATGAACATACTGTATACTGTGTAGATGATTAATTATTAAAATTATTATTAGTCAAATGATCTTATTGATCTATGTACAAAATATGAAATTTTAAAAAATAATTTTTAAAATTTATGCCAAATAATAAACAAATAGAATTGTTTAATGTTTAAAAACTTACTGTTTTTGTTTAACATATTTTCTTGATGGCAAAAAAGAACTCCAAAAATGTTAATTTTTTATTTGAAAACTAATTGTTTAATTATATAATAAAATACATTGTTGAGTTGCTATAATGTGGGTTGATGAATTTAAAATTATTTAAAACAATGAAGTTGGAAGCCAACTTTTGACTATATTTATTTCCAGCACCCAAAAACTGTATAAACTCAAAACAACGTAATGTAGACTTACTAATAATGTGGATTAAATTTTTGGACACACATTATATTGGATCTAAAGTGTAATAATTTTAATGAATCTTTAAATATCCTTACAATTAAAAAAAAATTATGAGCTTCTAAGACTATTAACTTTTACGTGTAGAATACTCTATACAGTAGAACCTCGAAAACTCGGCTCTCGATAACCCAGCACTCCGGATAACTCGGCCACACCCTGGCAGGGCAAAAAAATCCTTACTTAATTAATTTTCATTATAGACAGCTTTATAAAAGTATAAAAGCTCTCATAAAGTATTTTTCTGAAGTCTGTCTTATCAGGTAAATTACTGTACACAGTGTATTCATTAATTTTCATTTTCATGTAGTAAAGGCTCTATGCCTTCATAAAGGACGTACTTTTCCGTTGTTTAAGGGTATTTGGGCAGTTTATTCTCTGTTGTATTCTCAAGTAAACAATACATACAAGTACAGTACAATATTTTCTGAGGAAACACTCGTACTTATTTTTTTTAACCCATTCCCGATAACCTGGCATTTTCACAAACTTGGCCACCCTTCGGTCCACATTAGGCTGAGTTTTCAAGGTTCTACTGTATTATTATTATTATTATGCAAATGCCATTAGGGCCGTGACATGCTACAATACAGAGAAGCGCTGGCATCGCAAGAGGGCGGCATTTTGAAGACTTGCATCATACTGAGAAAATCTACCGCACATCCCTGAATGTCATACTCAGCTGATACTGGTGCAAAGTGATATGCCAGACTAAAGTCAAGATATAGCTATCCAAACAAGTCTAACATTAAATTGTGTTATTGGTGTATGTGTCAATGTCTAGAAGCTTCCTAACAATGTATTAAAAAGCTTCTTGCCTGTATTATTTAATTACAAAAAAATGCTTAGTTACTATGACTAATGAGCAGGCCTATTACACACCACACCTATTTAATTAATAGTACAATTATTACAAATTATTACATACATCTTATTAATAAAATTCTAAATTATCACTAGGACAGTAACACAACCATACTAAACAAGTCCAGTTCTTTATTTGTTCAATATTGCAACTTTCTGTAGTGCCATATATATGTTCTATTAAGGTTTAATATTTCTAGACTTTTGTGTAGTGTATGTAGTATGGCACTAGTAGAAGAGAGAAACAATGGGTACAATAGATACCTTATCCATCCTCCACATCTGTCTTATTTCTTGAGTGAGTTGAGTGTACTGTTGATTTTTCAGAGTGAGTATTTTTTATGTTATGAGTGTTTGGAACAGAGCTATCTATTATATAAGCAATCTTACTGTATTTGTCATGACAGTGTGGTCAGGTCTATTGTGCTGAATTGTTTTATCTGTGAGTATGGCTTCCTCATAGTATATTTTGTGTGTATCATTTTCTAACACTGACTGTGGCGTGTATTTCTAGTATGGTATAGTAGTAACAAATTTCTTTAATTATAATAATAAAGAACTTACATAAGAAAATAAACCAAAAAATTATAGAGTTCAAAATTATTTATATAATTCAATATATAATGCTGAATCTTATGATCATTTTTTTTATTTAACTCATCAATAAATTTAAAAAAATAATTTTTACTACTTTATATATATTATTTACTTAGTTAAAATTAAAATTTTAACTAAATAAATATGGTGATATTTTTGAAGTTAGATATTTTTATTCACAAACTATATACATGATCTTTACTGCCAATGAAATGTGATATTATTCCTTTTGCAAAGTCTGGCATTGATAAAGTCACATTCTATATATAAAGTATAAATTGTCACATTGTCAAAAAAGCATTTATTGTATACAGAAAAATTATTTTTATCTGCAGTTTCCAAAAAATTTATAAATTTGAAAATGCAAAAGACTTAGTTATAAGATTTCTTAAATTATTATCACAATTGGATGATAAAATAAAGTATTTTAAAATGTACAATAAAAATGATTTTTAAATTATCATATTTACTTGCATATAAGACAATCTTGCATATAGGATGAAGTGTGACTTTAAAGATCAAAATAAAAAAAAAACTAGATTTATTAATACAATTGTAATTTTATTTTGTTAAATAAAAAACAAAATATCAAATGAACATAAATGCACACATAGTCCTGCAAAAATTACTGGCATTTTAAACTTTACGGAAAAATCATGTAAAGCTGGACAATCGAAAACCCTTTTTTGCCAATTATTAACAGTCAAATCAATTCTCCATCAATTACACTTATGAGTTTCTCCAAATTCTGATTTCTGAATTAATCCATTCCCACGTGAAAACAGATGATTAAACTTATATCGTGCTCCCATGTGATTTTGGAATTTCAATCTAGAATTCAATTCAAAAGCTTTGCTTTTCCTATTGCTATTCACCTTTAATCCCAACAATACACAAGAACGATTCAAACGACCCAGATAAAATACTTATGTTTTTAAATACAAGAGGGTAAGTATCTGGTAAAAAGTGCGAATACATGGTTCATAAAAATTATTTGCAAAAACACAAAGAATCTTTTGGTCACATGTATAGGGCAACCTAGGAATTTGAAGCCGTGATAAATGAATAAAAATCTTGTCTTATATGCAATAAATATGGTATGTTAGAATTTTAGCATAGTTTATAAAATTTATTAATAAATAAACAATCAGTAAAATAAGAAAGTTAAATTTCTAATCTTTACAAAAATAAAATTATTTTTATCAGTCTAATTTATAACTTTACTATAATTTTTAAAGATATTTTTTTGTGTATGAAAAGAGTTCTCAATATTTAATATCATTTATTCATTCAGAATAAAGCAACTTATAATAATGAAGTTCATTTTGTACAGTACAACAGATCAATAAGCTCATTTGATTAATAATAATTTCAATAATTAATCTCTTAATAGACACTGTCTATAAAATACATCTACACAGTATATGTTCATAGATATGTGATGTGAAGATCATCAATTTAAAAAAATGCAGATATGTAGGTAGTGTTACTACCCGTCCGGTTTTCACCCAGACAGTCCGGAAATTGACTCACTGTCCGGGTGAACTATTAATTTTGTCCAGGAATTTTGTAGAAATTGTGAAATTACAATGAAGCAAAGTTCTCGCAAATATTTTTACAAATTTACTACAAATTTACACTATTTTAACAGCGAAAGAACTCACACTCACTGAAACTCATCTGCAATTCTACCATGTTAGTCTGTTTACGCCAACATGTGGCGTGCAACTTGTCACTCTTTTTTTTTTTTTTGTTAACATGTACACGTCTCAAACAGAGCTAAGTTATCTGTACCTGTTCTTTCTTAATTTAGGTTACCTGTATTACTCCTGCGCAAGTCCCTAACTGTAACTGATTTAGAACTGGCATGCATGTTATTCTTCGCATTGTAAAATGACATTGTGCATGTGTCAGGAACTTCTGTTTGAACAAACCTGATTTGCCTTCCGGGTCAGTGATTTTGAAAAGGTGGCAACACTATATGCAGGGTTAACAAAAAAACATTATTAAATTAATTTATTTAATAGTTAGACGTTCAAAATGGCCAACTCAAAATTTTGGAGCTGGCCATTTTGAAGAGTGACAATATTACAACTAGGCTGACCATAATATTTACAGTCCAACCTGGGACATATTTCAGAATCAGTGAAAATAGGGTCTAAAATTGATTGAACTTTGGTTATTGTTTTAAAATTTATTTATTTTTTATCTGTAAATTGGTGATATTACTATATACTAGAGTGTTAATAAAATTGCTTTATTTAAAGATTGATTCTACAATCAAATATTAAAAACAGGCAAAACCAGGGACAGTCCCTGGAAATTGGGGATGTTCAGTAACCATAATTATACAAATTGATAATATTGTTTCCAGAACTTCATCACTGTCTCTTGGGTAATTCTGATATACAGTTAACTTTAGATGACAAAAAAAAGAAACAACTAAAAATCAAGAAACATTGAAACAGAATAGAAATATTAATTTTTAACAATTTATTCCATAATGCATGAGTTTTGATTCATCTTATATGCATATACACACAATTATATATTATGGTTTTGACTTAGGACAGACAAATATATATAATTTAGATCAACTAAACAATCTATTGATTCATTAAAAACGCTTCTAAAACAGGTTTGTTCCTACTTAACATACCTTCCATCTTTATGAAAGTTAATGATAAGCATGTAAAACACATATAAAAGCTACAACTATACTCTAAAATATGTTATCTCCTAAATAGTACAGCATCTGAATATTTCTTAAACAATAACTGGAAGGATCATCTCATAGTTACTTGAGTGTAACAAATATTAAATACATTTATTCTTACAAAAATACAATTGCTTTATTTTATCAAATAACAATTGTATAAAGAAAAATGAATGAATGAAACAAATGTCAAGGGAATAATTTTCTTTCCTGACCCCTTCTGAACTAATTAATATTCATATAAATTTGATTAAAATTACTTTTGAAGTTGATAATCATTTTTTAATTAAAAATTATTAAACTTTTTATATTGTATTCATATCTTTTAATTCATAGTACTATTAAATAGCTATCTGAGAAAAAATTTCATAAAATTTGTACCCCATTTTTTTAGGGAGGCATGTACATTTTCCAATTGATGGATTATTATTCTGCAAGTGGAATAACTCTATTATTTACAGTGTTCTTTCAAACTATAGCTATCTCATGGATTTATGGTAAGTTAATGAACTAATGACCTTTTTCTAAAATGTATTTAACTTTATTTAATTTAAACACAGAAAAATTTAGAATTTTTAGTGTATAAATGTAGAAAGCTTTTATAAATTTTTAGTTGATTTTTCCAGTTTATAATGAAAAGTTTTTATAGCTATAAGTTTTCATTAGTCATTATCACAATGAAAATATTATGAATGTATTCTCTAAATAATCATTTTTTCAAATTAATTATTGATAATATATAAATAATCTATTAAAACTTAGTGGTTTGAAATTTGTTCAAACTGAAAAGGTCATCGTAATTTTTACATGACATTAAGCATATTATTATATATATTTGGAGCTTTCAAAACTTATTTGAAATTCTAAACAAATTTTCAAAAAATGCATAACATTCATTTAAAAAATTAAAAACCATATGCACTTGTATAACTTACTTTTAAATTTAATTTAAAAACTAAGATATATAAAATCCTAAACTATATTTTAGAAACAACTCAGATTACATGCAACAATATAAATTTGAAAGCTAGAGCAAACTGAAATAATATAACTTGAAAAAATTTTATATTAGCTAAAAACTCTGCTTTATTAGAGCTCACTGACTTAAATATCACTTTTAGTGACCTCCAATAAAGCAGCATTTTGAGTTTATCTAGTATAAGAAATTTGAATCATTATTTATCCATTATTTAAAAAGTAATAAATATAGATATCTAACAATATTCTATATTTGAAATTTTTGTAATTTATTTTCTTACAACAAATTGTTTCCAATAGGTACCCAAAGGCTGTCCAATAACATAAAAGAAATGACTGGACGTTACCCTAATATGTATTTTAAAATTGGATGGACAATATTTGTACCACTCATTACTTTTGTAAGTATTTTATTTTTATTTTTTGATAAGAATTGCTTTTCATAAAATGGATTTTACCTGAAGGTAAAAACCATTAAAATTTAAAAACATATCCAATTAATAAATAATATTTATTAAAACTCTGTTAATTTTGTTAAAAAATACAAAATTGAATTATGGAAAATATTTTTATTAACCTACAATAAAAGAAATAAACATACTTATCTACAGAATAATCTATGGCTTTTATTTTTAAATATTAGAACAAAATAATATATGTATTTATTTACATTTCACAGCATTTTCTGTGCTCTTTTCTAATATTCATTTCAATGTTGCATCATAATGTAACTTTTTGAAGATATTTTAATTGTATTAAAAAAGCCTGTAATACTATCAATGTATATAATTGACAGCAGAAGGAAAGGATATAACAAAGTTCATCTGTATACAGATAATGATAACTGCTTCAAAACATTTCTACAGCTGACTGTGAAATGTCATTGAGTATAAGATGCATTCTGATTTCTGGAAAAAAAAATTGAAAAACATACATCTTATAATCAAGTTAATATAGTATAAAATATAAAAATTGTAGATTGTTTAGAAACCTTTTTGATAGTTCAGAATGCCAGTCAGTTTTTCACATTAAAATTAGGATTTTAAATTCAAGAAATAAAAAAGTGCTATGTTTTAAAAGAAATTAATTTTGAAAAATATAAAATATAAAATATAAAAAAGTATGAATTTGTTTCACTAAATTTATACATTTTATTATAAAAAGTTATGAAAAAATATATATTATTTTACATTAATTTATTTATTTTTTAATTCAGGGCATATTTTTATTCTCTGTATTTCGCTATAAACCCCTTATATATGCAAATGTTTATTCATATCCTTGGTGGGGAAGCATGATGGGTTGGTTGATGGCTTTAGCTTCAATGATTTGGATTCCTGCTTATGCCATTTATTTCTTATTAACACAAACTGGAACATTAAAAGAGGTATGTGTTTATTTTAATAAAAATAGCTTTTTAAATGTTTTGGTATTACATAGAAGCATTGGTGCATAATATACACAATATTTTCGTTATACTGAGTGTTCAAAAAATAATACCCCATAGGAGTGTCTGACAAAGTAATAATGCAGTTCAGCAAGCATGATATGTAGTGTTCTGTCGGTTATTATGTTATTATGCAGAACTATGTGAAAATTTAGCATAAAACATAGTTATTTGCTGTACAAAGGTTGCTATTCCTATCAGGTTGTTTCAGATTGGAAATAAAACTGCATGCTAATTTCAAGCTTCTTTGCCATAATGAAGGAAAAAAGTTCTTTTGTTAACTCCAAAAAAAAATGAAAGTATTGACAAGGACATTTTGACACCTACTTCATGAGGTGTTCAAAATGACTCATAGAAAAATCTACCTCAATTTTCCTAAGCTGGTCAGCCATTATCTGTGCAGAAACATCAATTATTTGTTGTTGTAAATCTGTGCCATTTTCAACTGCTGTTCAATAAACCCTGACCTTTATGTAGTCCTAATAAAAATAATGTAATGGCATCAAATCAGGAGAGCATGTAACCACTGTCTAACTGGAAGACCCAATGGGCAGGGCATCCATCTTGTTGGTAGATAACGGCATTATCAAGAGCTACACCTACAAGCAATAGTCAACACATGCTCTACTAAGAACTCCAAATACTTTTGTGAGTTGAGGATGCCTCAATAAAAAGTGGCACAAGAATTCCTTAGTCAACACACTGTTGACATTGAGTGTACTTCACTCACAAGCAATGCAGATTTTTCTGATCCCAGTAGCTCATGTTATTGGAGTTTACCTCACCACAAACAAAAAGGACACTTCATCCATTAAGCAAATTTGCCTGGGAATGGAAGAGTCTCTGTTTCCAAGATCCAAAAACATTTTTGCAAAATTTATCCTTGCCTTGTAGTCTTCAGAAAGAACCTATTGATGAATTGGGATTTGTGTAGATGATAACAGAATCTTTTGAGAGGTTGACCCAATTCCTGCCTCCAGAGCCACATAGAAAATGGAAGTAATTAGGTTTACTATGAATGTGGTTATAATGTTGTAGTTTCATTGTCCATCATACAATTCCTGGGCCACCAGTGATATCATGGCACACAAAGTAATTTAAGCATCAAAATTTAGTACCATTCTTAAGATTGTAGTATGCTGGGGACAGAGTAAACTGAAAAGCAATGCATGGAATCATGTTGTGACATCCCTTGTGCTGCATTCCTGAAGGTAAAAGTTGTAACATCTCACTTATCTCTGCCTTCATATATCTCATTCTGTCACACACTATCTGCTAAACTGACATTAAATATTTGTCTGGAGTAACAAAATATTACTGCTGCAGACTCAGTTATTTGCATCATTGCCATAACAATGGATGCTTTGCGATGTACAGTACAGTGTAGTTTTATTAGTAATTTTTGAAAATCGACATCAGGAATTAAATCTGAAAGCACATCGCAACCATACAATCTGCAAACCTATCACAGACAGTAAGCACTGTACTGTACATGAGACCATCCATCAGGTTAATGTTATCAGGTACTGTACACCCTAGGATTGTCTAACAACATTAAAAATGCTGTCCAGAGCACTGACATCATCAGTGCTTTACTGGACAGCATTCTTGCAATGTCAGGTGCTTCTAAGATGCATTATTTTCTGAACATCCAGTATAATACTGAGTGTAAAATAAAAGCAAAGAAATTCAACACTTACTTAAAATATGTTTCTGGAAATTAATATTAAAACTATTATGTTTAATTATTTTTTTGGATTAGGAATTTATACACAAACATGTGAATTATTATTACTCTTTCAATTTATTTGGAATAGTATTTAGTTAGAGAATAATTAATATGATTACTACATTATTCAATACAAAATAATTTGATTTAATTATTAAATAAAATTTATCTAAAACAAACACTTTAATAATAAAAAATATGAGGAAAACTAATAATTATGTTATAATTTCATATTTAGCGTCTCATCAGTGGAATTACTCCCCGCATCAAACCAGAACAAACTCTGGAAGAAAAATCATTGGAAAAGACGCCATTAGCAGAAATACCAGTAACCATTACACCCTCTCTGCATACAATCTAAGATATTTAGCAATTCCATCCTCATAGAAATCATTGATGAGTGGATTAGAAGTAGCAAATAAGTTCCTATCAAACATAAAAAATAAGCATTTTATAATATGAAGTTCAGGAAATATATTTTTTCACATCAATATTCATAAAGGGGCCACAAAATATTGGAGGAAAGAGCTCTAAGATATGTACAGGATGGGAACACAAAAAAATAATATTATGACTATTTTACAGTAAAATATTTTCTTGTTATTTCACAGGCATCTTTGTTTTCAATATTTACTATATATTTACTATAGTATCACTTTCTAATGTATCATACAAACTGAACTCCATTATTGTGTCTGTGATATTATCCTCATTGATCATCTTGTATTTTGTTTATAAGGTGCATAAAATGTAAAAATTAAACTTGTCATACAAAGATGAAATGAAAAAAAAATTAGAAGTGTATACCACTTAATTTTTGATTATTACCATATTGTATATTTCCATTTCTAAAATTATCAATTTAAAATTATTCATTTTATTATTTTTAATATAATTCAATTTTCTTTAACCATCGCTAATAGCATTCACCTACTCTAAGGCACTACAGATGTATATAATACATATATATATATTTTATGTATAAATTCTTTCCTTTGTTGATATATAGGAATACATTATCTTTTTAATGATTTTGTAGATCATTTTATTTTATTTTTTAATCAAATAAACACAAGTTTTTACATTAGTCTACATTGAAATAAAAATATATAGGTACTTAATATAGTGTATGTAAAAATTTAAATAATCATTACAAGGTTAAAATTAACACATGAAATGTTAAGTAATATTTTTCTTTAAAATTTAATTATATTAATACAGCATTCCTTATAGATTATAAATTTAATAATAATAAATCAATGTAAATTTGTAATTTGTTAATAAAAATAGCATTTAATATTTATATAATTTAATGAATTTGTAACTAAAAAATCAAGATTATTTCATCAAATTAAATACATGAACAACAATTACATATTAAATAAATACAATAAAAATTAAACAAAAAGAGTGTAAATTACCATTTGCATTGCTATTATGTCATCGTTGTTATAAATGTTTATCATCATTTGAATAGTTGGATATTATGAATTTATTAAAATAAATTATCATATTTAATTGTAATAAAGCAAATTTCTACAAATGTAAACAAAAAAAATAAACAAACAGAATTTAATATATTGGTTATTAGAATTGCTACTACTGTATATAAAAATCTTATTTGCAATTAACTGAAATAAGTATCCACTGAATTGCTGATATAAAAAAGAATAATTTAAAATATTCAATTTTTAATATATTGGTATCTCAAACATCTCAAATTTTGGAATTAAATTTATTAATATTTATTTTATAAAAACACCACATTATTTTATAAAATTTATATATCATCACAGCAGTTAATATACATACAGTTTTAGATAAAATTTCAAACATTTTATAAATCATCACTTAGAAATGATTAAGCAATTTATGGTGATAAATTAAGATCATAATTATCTTTCATGACAAATTCATAAGAAATGTGTGTATAAAAAATAAATATATTCCTGTATTCATTTTTTTAAATCAAAAGTTTCTTAGTTAATTTCCAAGTTTTGAATACTTAATGCAATATTTAAGCAACCAACAAAATATTCTGAATATTTCAGTTAACTTTTTGGCAGAAACTTGCTATTACAATTATTGTTCAGATAAACCTTAATTATCAATATAATGAGGTAAAAATTTTTAAATTTTAACTGAGGTAAAAAAATATAGAATTTCATTTAAAAAAATTATTCTTCTTCAAAGTTTTTTTTATTGAATATTTTGATCATGAAGAAATTTTTTAAAATTTTAACGTTTATAAAAACAAATAAAAATGCTTGTAAGATTTATAAAATAAATTATAAACAGAGTCAAGTTGATGCAATAACTCTGATCACTTTTGTATAGCTGAAAATTATTTTCTATTAAAATGTCACACAAATAATAAAGTGTAAATATGATTTATAAAATTGTAATCTGATGAAATCCATTGTAAACTATGAAACTGGATTTTATCATATTTATTATCTGTGCTATAAGAAATCGATTTGCAATCGAAAATATAGTTAAAGTAGCATAATAAAAATATTTAATAATACAACTGTGTTAATTATTCTCAATAATTTTAAAATATCACATAAGTAATTAAATTTAAAATATCCAAACTAAAAATAAAAAGTTAGTATTACAGATTTATTTAATTCTTCATTTTTGATTTAATAGGCTACTTAAAAAAGTATAATTTGCATATACAGTACTATATATTTGATAGAAATTTAAAAATTCTGTTATACATTATTGGAATAGCAAATGTAATTGTAACATTATATAGTAAAAATTAATTCAAAATTATGAAAGTAGTAAAATTATGTTAAAAATCAATAAAAAGAAATAAAAAAATTATTAGTAGATTGCTTGCTCTTGGTGTTGTATTATAAGTAGTTTATTTAAACTTTAAGAAATTATATTTGTAGGCTTTCTATTTTTTATACACACTTTTGTGTGTGTATGCATATGCATGCATAAAACACCCAGCTTAAAACTTTTTAATGTGTGAAGACTTCCACCTCTTTCCTGAACTGAAAACATGGCTAGCAGGGCAGCGGTTTAAGACTAATGATGATCTTCAAAACAACATTGTTAAGGCCATCTCAATTCACTGGTGGCAACATTCTATGACAAGGGGATGGAAAATCTCATCCACAAATAGACAAATTCCTCAATCTTCACAGTGATTATGTTGAAAAGTAACCATGTTTGTACCTAACTTTTGGTAATAAATTCATTATGTTATTTACACTTGTCTTTGTTTTATGAACCATCGGAGCTTGAAAAAAACTGCCCTTGTATAATGCTGTGAAATCCGCTCCGATGGAAAAACCCACTCTTGGTGAGAAGTATATCGGAGGTCACCGATTGTTTTCACATTATGATGGGAAAGTTGACAGTTAGTTGATCGGAATGCACCGTAAGTGTCAACTGAAGTCGATCACGTGACTCATTTCCCACGAATAACGTATAAAAGCTCGAGTCCCCGGAAGCTCAGGGCGATCCCTCGGAAGTTATACTTGGTAGATGTGCCATATTTGTCTCCATACTCCGGACCGAAAGGACATACGACCAACCACAGCCGTTTGAACTTCCATCGCCATTAACGAACATATTCAACGAACGCATTTTAGACATATCGGCATACAGGTATCTGTACTTTTTAGAGCTTTGTGAACTCTCTCTCAGACTAGCAGGTAAAGCTATTAGAGCGTCCCTTTTGTACAGTGAATTTATTTAATCGCATTTAACCTATGTATCCTAGCTTAGTTATATAAATAAATGCTTGTTTTGTTTTTAAACCTGTCTCCTGTCTCTGAAGGACACCTGCCGACTTACCGACGCACTCCCCACTCAAATTTTTGCCCTCCTAGCCATCCGACTAGCCGAGAACGGGTTTTACCAACCTGTTGCAGAGTAAGTGGTCATTTGGAATGAGCCCAGTGGCCCACTGCTAACCTCACAATGCCAAAGCATATATTTTAGGTGTTTTGCATCAGAAAACTTAAAAGTAAACAACAGGTGATAAGGAATTCATGCATTGAACTAGAGAAAAATTCATCAATGGAAATTCCATAACTATGATTGTTTCTTGTTTTAAATCATATAAAAAACAAAAACTTCACATTTGTAAAGTTTAATGTTTGCAAAAGCTATTTATTTATGTTAATAGCATTAGTATTAACATAAATAATATTTTATATATGTCTTATGATTAAAAGTTTAAGGTTACACTTATGTAACTCATTGTAAATGGTTGCATTAAATAACAAATACATGGTTTTATGTTTAAGTTTAATTTTCATTGTGAATAAGCCTTTATTTCATACCATTAATCTTAAAGTGATACTTACACTATTGTTTTAATTGTTGACAGAACCAAAAAGAAATTTAAATAAGAAAGATGTGCATGAACATTTTTAATTTAAATATTTGTATTTAAATGAATTTTTATATACACCACATTAGTATATAAATACAATATTTACACAAGAAAAATTTCTTTAAATTAATTTCATTTTAATTTGTAAATTTTCTTCTATGGCAGTGCTAAAGTATAACTTTGAACAAAGATACTTGTGAGATCCGACCTCAGTGTAAACCTAAACTTTTGACATATTTGCAATACATTTGTCGCCTCCTTGTTAATATAACATTGTGAAAAAAGAATCAAATATGGATAGAAACTTATAGCTCTCCTCTTTAATGTAAACATTCGACCCTCGAACAATGACATTCTTCTGCTGCAAGACAAAAAGTTTACAGTTAAAGTCCGAATTCATCATTTTGTTTTGGTCCCGGGAACAACTTTAACTTTCACACCTGCAAGACCAACCTTAGCTCCCACAATAGTTAATCACATGACTAATTTTCCCAGCCCGAAGCTACAAAAGCAACTTCTTTCTCCCTCTTTGGGGGAGTCTCTCATCTACAGCTGGTCAGAACGGATTAAGTCTTGGAGGATTTATAACTTTGTGCGTCAATCACAAGAAAAAAGGACACTAAATTTTTCTCTTCTAAGTGGAAGTATACTAGAGGTATGGAGCATTTAATGTAAACTCTCTCTCCGCAAGCTAGGAGCTAGCAAACCAAGTAAATTTCTTTAGATGTTAGAGTTTGTAATTGTTAATTTTCGTTAATCTAATAAATCACTGTTTCCATTGTTAAATGGTGTCATTTACTCGCATATCACCTACGCCTTATCGACGGCCCCTCTCACCTCCTCCACTCGACTGGACAAAAAGAATCCCAACTCCTCGGGATCGAAATTTGTAAACAAGCCATCCCCTGACAAGTGAACAGTTTTCACCAAACTGTTGCCAACAAAAAGAGGTATGACCTCGTCATACCTCCAGCATCCACATACTTGTTATGTACTGTACAGGGCAACTAAATTTGAATAAAATTTATATATATATATATTTTAATATTTGATATATACATATCTATATATCAAATATTTTTATGAATTATCAATTATATGAAACTGTCATAAAATGTACCAGTGAGCTCTCGTAGGTAGGCTTACCTTTTGAATTTACTTGCAATCAGCATTGATAGAGGTAGCCAAATATCTGTAGCATGCAGGTGGCTAACAGTTCAAAACTGGCCCTGATAATCATCATTACAAGTTATAAAATTTTCATTTTTTGACTTTTGTTTTCTTAAAATATTGCTATTTGTTTAAAGTTCTATTAATAAAACTTTGTCTTTTTTCATGTTTTTATAACAACAGGTGAAAATGTCTTTCTTTTTATTTGAATAAACTGCTTGTTGTTCAAATATAATGTTACTTATAGCAAATCACACAGTTAAAAATCTGATATTATTGATATAATTAAGAATTATTTTGATCTTAAACAGAAAACTTATTTTTAAAGAATGTTATTCATTTACTTCATATTGTAAACAAATGAACTATTTATTAATATTTAAAATCATTTAAAAAAATTATGTCAAACTCAATCTTTTTCATTGATAATATTTTATTTTATACAACATACAGGGATCAATTTAATTTATAAATATAATCAGAAAAATATATTTATTTCAATATAAACTTTCATAATTTATTATCTTACTTTAAGTACATTTAAAATATCACACTACCATAATTAATCACCGTATCAAAAATAAAATAGTTTTTTCTTTATTCCAAACTATTTTCTTGTTTACAATAAAATTCTTATTCTTTGTATTCCAACATTAAATATAAACACCCACATCAAACCCGATACATAGCAATAAGTCAGTTGGAGGGATAATTATTCCAACATTAATCATTTTATTTAAAATTATTTTTTCTCTCTCTCCCACTTTTTTTTTAATCAGATGGGATAAATTTTAACTAAATTGCTACAACAAATATAATCATATTCATTTCAAATATAACTTTTACATAATACTATAATATATCACAGTATCATCATCAAAGCATTATATCTTCTTACAACATGAATACGAAAGAAAAAAGTAAGTACATTTAATGTTAAGTCAGCAAATTACATAAATAAATAACATCTCATATTAGTTATTATAATACTATAAATGAAAATTATTGTGCAAAATTTTTTTGGATAAAATTCACAAAAAAATATTTACATAAAAACAATTGTGAATTTCTATCCTATGCAATACAGAGTCTCTCATCTACAGCTGGTCAGAACGGATTAAGTCTTGGAGGATTTATAACTTTGTGCGTCAATCACAAGAAAAAAGGACACTAAATTTTTCTCTTCTAAGTGGAAGTATACTAGAGGTATGGAGCATTTAATGTAAACTCTCTCTCCGCAAGCTAGGAGCTAGCAAACCAAGTAAATTTCTTTAGATGTTAGAGTTTGTAATTGTTAATTTTCGTTAATCTAATAAATCACTGTTTCCATTGTTAAATGGTGTCATTTACTCGCATATCACCTACGCCTTATCGACGGCCCCTTTCACCTCCTCCACTCGACTGGACAAAAAGAATCCCAACTCCTCGGGATCGAAATTTGTAAACAAGCCATCCCCTGACAAGTGAACAGTTTTCACCAAACTGTTGCCAACAAAAAGAGGTATGACCTCGTCATACCTCCAGCATCCACATACTTGTTATGTACTGTACAGGGCAACTAAATTTGAATAAAATTTATATATATATATATTTTAATATTTGATATATACATATCTATATATCAAATATTTTTATGAATTATCAATTATATGAAACTGTCATAAAATGTACCAGTGAGCTCTCGTAGGTAGGCTTACCTTTTGAATTTACTTGCAATCAGCATTGATAGAGGTAGCCAAATATCTGTAGCATGCAGGTGGCTAACAGTTCAAAACTGGCCCTGATAATCATCATTACAAGTTATAAAATTTTCATTTTTTGACTTTTGTTTNCTGTGTTTTTTTAAGAAGTTTTTCTTCAAAACAAATACCATGTTAACTGTTACTTCTGGTGATGTATAAAAAAAGGATTATGATAGACTCGAAAATTTGATATTTTTGTAAATAGTCGAAACTTCAATTATGAAAAAATATTTTACATTAATACATGCTAAAACTATTTAACTATAGCATAAATAATATAAAAAGCAAGCTATCAGTATTTTCTATTGAATATAAAGCAGAAAGTCAGCATAACAGAAGTCCTTTACAATTAAAATATACTGTACATGAATATCATACATATAGCAAAAAAAAAATTTTCCAATTATCTGGTAACCATGAATACTGGTATATGCAATTTGAGAAACTTCACATATATGATGCAGGATGAATTTTTGAGACTTGTTTTTGACAAGAATTGGGCTTTATATACTGTAAAATACAATACTTTATAACTAATACAGCATAATAATATGTTTTACTTGTTATAAAACTTACATATATATCATGCTTAATTGAGTAAAACCATTTTAGCATAATATACAGTATATGTAGATGTGCAAGGATGGATCAAAAAGTTTTACCCCAAAATAATTACTGTTCGGTAAAGAATAAAATTTCTTTCTTGACAGTAGCATTATCATCTTTTCACTGAATGAGTTTTGAACTTGTACATTTAATACACTCAGCATTTGATCAAAACATATCACATCACTTACATGTGTCATCAAAAACTAAAGTTAATAAAGTTAGAGTAAGTTTTTTCTGGGCAAGAAATCTTAGTCATAGTGAAATTCATCATTAAATTGAAAAATGTATGAATCAAGTGCTATATCACAATCAATAATCATGAAATTATGCCAGAAGCTTGAAAACAGATGACGACACATATAAGTACAGGATTGGATAATTATATAATTATATACCTCAAATATTGTACCCATCATCTGCAGAACAAATTTTATCATATGAGTCTTCTTTCTGGGCTGTTAAAAACACTTAAGGGAACAGTGATTCTCTGCAGATGACAAGGTGGAAGAAACTGTTTACAAAGTTGCTGTGGGAAATTGTATGGGATTATATTTAACAAAGAAATAAAAATTAGTGCCATGGTGTGAAAATGTCAGAATAATTTTGTTAAGATGTTGAAAGATAGTCCATTGTGTATAAATTATTTTCCAATAAAAATTTCTTGTAATATTTTTCATGTTGTTTTTAGAGAAACGTGTAACTTATTTTTTGATCCATCCTCATACAATTTCACCAAATACAACAAATTAGAATAAGTCAAACAAGATAAGCAAATAAACATATGCATTTATTCAATAACAAATAATAAATATCAGATGAATGAAATTTTGTTTCAATTCAAATAGATATTAAGCAAGCCATAAAAATATTTCAACAGTTTTAATAAGTAAGCCAAGATAACTTGTAGAAAAATGAATAATTAATAATATGCCATAAAAAAATTAGAATAAAACTACAAAAATATTTTAATTTCAATTTATATTCATAGCATGTTTAAATACTAATCCTCCAATTAACTAAATATACTTTACAATTACTAAAAACATTAATAATAAATTTTATTATTACTATTATTATTATTGGAGCAGGACCAGTTCAAGGCATGAGAAATGCATAAATTCACATAGGTGCCAGCAAGAAAAGGCACAGAAGAAAGATAGGAATTTTCAAATTTCTTTTCACAATTCATAGTGGACAAAGATTATTTGAAATTTCAATGTGACCAACTGGAAAGATATCTGACAGATGGAGAATCAAAGGATATAAATGGAAACAATTTATTATTTGAAACTATTTATTTACATTTAGACTTTGGAATACATTTAAACCACAGAAAATTTTGCAATACATTTAAAAAAGCAATTAATAGAATAATTTCCATGTTATTCTTAATTTGCATATTACATTAAGAATCTTGTTGACAATGTCTGTGACCATTGAAAATGGCAAAAAAAAAAGTTTTTGCAGTTTAACATTGACAATGAACTGAGTAAGATTGAATGGTTTACAACTATATCAATTGAAGATAAGAAATAAAAAATCATCCAAGATTAGAATTTACATGACTAAAAGCTAGAAATATTCCATTTAATTTGGGTGTTTTTTATTAACTAAAAAAACCCACACATCCAAAATTTTCATTGAACTAGCTGTCATTGACAGATCTTTCAAATTCTTTCTTTTAAAAGTAATTTCCCTTCATATATTGTATTACTATTTTGATCAGATAATACACCTATACATTAAATATAAAGATTCAAATTATTTGATTTAAAATTTTCTACAGTAGGCCTATTAAATTTTATATATACATAAACATCACAAAATCCAATAAATTCGTAAAGCCAAACAAACAACCACCGGATTACATAGGACTATTTTTCAACTATTATATTTAATTAATTTCTAAATAATTTGTCAATATGAGGAGGTATTAGGCACTCTCTCTTATTAAACCTAATATTTATTAAATAATTTAAATACTCTGGAAGAAAAGAATCGGCCCAGAGCAAGACCCAAATCTACAATTCCTGCTTACTGTGTTAATAAGCAGGAGTTGCACAATATCTTCCAGAATATTCTAAATTATTTAATAAATATTAATTTAATTAACTATACAGTGCGTTCCAAAAGTGTAGATAATCAATATTTTACTACTTTCCAGAATTGTTAGGAATTTAAGAAAAATGAGAATGATTTCATTTGTATATTCGAATTACTTTATACTGATTTTTGATAATTTTAAAATTAAAAATCATTATATTAATACTTTAACAACAAAAATATATTTTTGGTTGTCTCAAAAGTATAGATAATAAAACAAAAATGTAAAATTTTGAGCATAAGAAACTTACAATTACAAAAATAATAATAAATAATGTCAAGTAACACTAACTTTGTTATCAAGTAAAGTTTTGATTCAATATTCAAATTATTTTGCAATTTCTTCCATACTAAACCCTCTTCCAATAATATGGAAATTAAAAGTAGAAGGCTGTTGTGTCAAAGAAACTGCTGTTTTAATAAACAGAGCTACTCCTGGAATTTATAAAATTTTGAGAAAATCATCACCAATACCTTCTAAACATCAATCAGGAAGACCCAAAATCACATCTCAAAGGGATGGTAATCGAACTGTATGCCTTGCATCACAACAGGCTATATCAGTTCGTCAAATTTTGTTTGAAAGTGAATTAAAAATATCAAAAGGCACTGTTCATCAAAGAAGTTTAGCAGTTCCACATATGAAATTTGTTGCCATGATGAAAAAAACCACCACTAACAAAACAACACAAATTGGAAAGAATGCAGTGGACTAAAGATCACATGCTGTGGAATGACCAATGGCTCTCAGTTCTTTTCAGTGATGCAAAGAAATTTAATTTAGATAACCTAATTATTGGCATGAAATTATGAAAAAAGAGTGCAATTTTTCAGCAGCAAAAGCACGATGGTTTTGTTATAGTGCTTTGAATTTAATGGTTTATCAAATTTGGTGATTTTAACTTAGGTAGACAGACATTTTAATATCTATTAGAAAAAAATTGGAGGACCTGATTGATTTTCCAACAGGACAATACCAGTATTTATTGTTCACACTTAACAACTAAGTGTCCAGCAAATAGCCCAGAGACATAAATCCAATTGAGAACTTGTGGGGGCATTTTTGCTTTAAAAATTTATGCTATCAACAGGCATTTATGACAGTTTCAAAGCTTAAACAAGAAGTCATTGAGTGCTAGTTTAAAATGGATCCACTAATCTTACAATTTAATTAAATCAATGACTAATCACATTTTTTGAAGTCATTAAACATAATGGCAGTTCTATTTCATATTAAAACAATTTTAATCAATTTATGTTATGAACTATTGCTGAAAGCTTAAAATTTACCTATATTTTTGGGACACCATAAACAAGTATTTTGTGTTTAACATTTTATGTAACTGTCAAATATTGTAAAAATAATTATATAACATTATATTATGCTATAAACAAACAATAATAACCACTTGCATTGTCAAGAAATATTTAAAAAAAATAAAAACATATCAGATTATCTATATTTTTGGACACACTAATTATTAAATTTAATAAGAGATGACACCTAATGCCTCCCTCTAGTGACAAATCATTTAGAAATTAATTAAATATATTTGCAGAAAAGTAGGCTGATGTATTCCCGTGGTTGTTTGGCTTTATTAAATTTTAATTATTTATACATCAAGAATGATTAATTTAAATGTAAGTCTACACTAGAAAAGTTTATAAAAGAAAAATTCAGCATTAGTTAATATAAAAAGAAATAAAACTTTCAAAACTAATTGCTTTTTTTTTTTAATCATCTAAAATTTTATCAGATACAAGAATCAATGTATGTATAGTACCTGAACAGAATCCATGAGTTTGTGATATTTAAAAGCAAGACAGACAGACAAAAACACATTTTAAATAACAATCTGAGTTTGGTTTTATGCATAATGTGACAAGTATATTCTTGCCAGATCAAATTAAATAATTTGCAGTCTTCTATTGTAGATTTGGAAATCAAATTATGTCTCAATATTTTTAGGAAATAATTAATTTATATTATGTTCTTTCAAATGCTCCTTTTGTTTGCTATTTTCAATGTCATAAACTATCAAATTCTTCTTATATGTATGAAGAAATAAACCCAAGTTCCACATATATATATATTTTCCAAATTTATATTCATTTCTAACTTGCTTTATTGCTAGAAATTGCTACTTCGAGTCTGTTGTAATGATTTTTGTTCCTGAATAAAAATTTTAAAATTTATTAAAAGGGAAAAAATTTCCATTAGATTGATAAAACAAATGAAATTTTAATATCAGACAGTTCCCATTCAGTAATAACTAGATTTTAATACATCTAATTACATGTGTTCTATTTAATTGATTATAAACATTTTATTTTATAAACATGCAAACAAAACACACATCAAAATAAATAAATGATATATGTTTAAAGATATATTTCAAAATAATTGTTATAGATTTTTTCTGAAATTGAAATAAAAACTTAAATTTCAGAAATTTACTTTTTTGAGTAATTTGTGATACTTTCAAATAATTACACAGAACATCAATGTGCCATTGCACACAAGTTGAATGTACCACTCTAAATATTAGTTAATAAAGATTAATAAAGGCATTTATCATAATTAAAAAAGGGCAATTATTATTGTAGAAATGACAGAATACATCATTTAACAAAGATAGAAAATTTTGTAACATGAATCATGAATCATTTAATTGACTTGAGTTTATTTCAACTTTTATCAACTATGTAAAAAAATGCTTTATAACAGAACAGCTGTTTACATGTTTCCCTATAAAGCATTATGTTCAGATTAAATTCTCAAATATTTTTGAATCTTACAAAAAGATTAACAAATTATTAAGATCTGTACAAAATTTGGATATTAAATTTCAAAAATGGCAACACAATGTAGTTAGAACAATTACCATATTTTAGGCATATAAGATGCACCTTCATTTCAACACAACCCATTTAGGAAAAGTATTTTATGTATATAAGCTATACTGCACCTTTGGTATTTGACACCAATTTGTTTTTACTGTATTCTGGTTAAAATAAAAAGTAAAATTAGAATGCACTCTTTCATTTATCAGGGAAAACAGGAGTTTAAAAGAATTTACCATTAATATACTGTATTGTAAATAAATGTGTACAAAAGCTGCTTAGTTATAACAAAAAAATAACAATATGTTCAATTAAACAATAATATTTTTATTCAAGATTTGGATTAGGTAGAGGTTACCTGTAGTCTATTGAAGGCCATTTAGGGAATTTGTTAGCCTATGGGATATTGCAACTTCATATATAAAGGCAATTTTTTTAAACCTTTCTTTGAACAAAAGTCACATCTTATTATTTTCTTATCATATATAGTGTATTAAGAAATGAACTATATACCATTTATATTAATTTTATAGAGCATATAACAGTGATTATTAAATGGAATATTTTTGAAAAACTGAATGACATTGCTATCAAACAACTATACAAAAATAATAATTTCTAGCATAAACTAGAGAAATATAAGAAAAAAAGTTTGGCTCAAAATCATCAATTCAGCAGTGCTTAGTCAAGTAGTGTTAGAAGGAATGAATAACTCAAAAATATAAGTAAAAAGCTGTAGTCATATTTTTAATTTTTTATAAATAAAATTTATAAAATAAATTGACAAATAAAGAAATAAATCATTGATAGAACATGAAAAAAAAGGAGAATTATAAAGGAGAAGCCAAAAAAATCAGGAGAACTTCACAAAAAAATAAATAAATAAATAAATAAACCATATAACAAAACATACTAACTTACAAATAAACTGAAATATTGAAAATTCTATAAAAATACATATTTATTCAAATGTGATTATCTTACAGTACTTTCAATTATTCAGAGACATGAGAGATTAATTTCAAACAGAAATAGATAACAAGTGGAGAGTATTTTGTACAACCAAATCATGAATATGCACTGAAAATTTTACTAGTATGCAGCAAAGACCACAAGCAATATAAAATCAAAATTTATAGTATAAAAGTCACTTGCAAACATTAAAGAAATTAAAGAACCAGCAAGGCTTTAGATTTAGATTTAGAAACTAAAGAACCAGCAATATATACTGAAAAGAGGAAACTATCTTAAATTGTTAGGAATTATTCCTAACTCCAATCTATAAAAAAATTATAAAAATCATTGGTTTTCTATTATAAAATTTTGGCAAATATGTTTAATTGGGAGGTTTATGTCATATGCTAAAAAAATTTTTACTATGTTTTTAATATATTGGAATTATAGATATATCCTGACAAACCAAGACAGTTTCTTCTTTTCAGTACATATAGTAAATATATTTTCATCAACGAATAGAATGTATAAGAGATTCACAATAAAAATAGAAATAAATATCTTTTAACAATAAATAATGCTTTGTTTATCCATACAATATTCTAATGATATAAGATAAAGTTGATATGCTAATAAATTTAAATAATATGTCAATAATTCATTATATTAAGTAAAAATTCAAAGATTTAAAAACAAAAACCTTAAAAGAAATGTGTTGCTACTTTAAAACTAATAATTGAGGATATAAACAAGTATTTTGCTTCAATTATTTAAATCCTAAATTGCAATAGCAACAATAACAATTTCTTAAAAAATTAAACTAATTAAAACAGCATTTAAATTACATAATATTTAAATGCTGTAATTTAAATACATTTAAATTACAGCATTTAAATATTAAGACAATATTGAATGTCTTAATATTTTTCTTTGAAATTTTTCAATTTTCAATATACTTTTTGAACACAATTTGTGAAATATAACATACATACTTTTGTATTTGTAACTTCAACATTACAATTTCATTATAGATCTTGATTCATCTAATTAAAATAAAAATTTCTCTAAAATAGTACAAAGCATTTTCCTTATATTTATATATAGCTAAATATTATTAAATATAAAAGATATTTTTTTTTACCTTTTATATTTATATTTAATTTCTGAATTTACCACAATATAAAAACACAAAATTTTTTCTTCATTCCAAATTCAACTATTTTAAACTTTTATCCACTAAAATTCAGTTTAATTTATGATCACAATAAAATTTATCACAGATTCACATCAATTATTATAAATCATTCTGTTAGTTAATACTAAATTATTTTCCTTCTAAAATAAGACATATTACATTTTATGAACACAGTTTTTAAGTACAGAGCTGTATCAACATTAACTTTGAATTTTAATTTCATTTGTCTTATTAAAAAATAAAACTGCATCATGTATTGTTGGAAATATATATTCTGTTACTTTGGTAAAAAATTCTGTTTTCTTCAGCATATCTATTACTTTTACTGAAAAAAAAAATGTAAAAATAATAAGCATTTTTTCTAATTTATATTACTTTAGCTTCATGGAAATAACAAGAAAAATTTATATAAACATTTTTAATAAACATATAGTATTTTTAAAAATTTAAATAAAAGCATTTATATAAAATCATTTTAGAACTAATAGATACAATAAATGAAATGTAACAGTAAATCCTAATACTATATTTACTTGAATCTAAGACTTTAATTTCTACATGCTCATTTATGGAATTTTTAAACATGGACAACTTGAGAGAACAAATATCAAACAAGTAAACTTTGTTCAGTATTTATTGCTAAGGACAATACATTATATATCACTGTTTTCTGAAGTATAAAAGTCAGAACCTCTTCACTTGTCACATTAGGCCATTCTGAATCAAGACTAACATTGCTTTAGTTACAGTCTCTAATATAAATCATTATATATAATGTAGTTTTAGTTTTAAATTTAATCATTATATTTGTATAATTTTAGTATACTAAAACCAAATACCTTCAATTTTAAAACTACACTAATAAACACTTCAATGTTCACATGCAATTATGTCACTTAAGTAACTGAAATGCAATATTTCTTGAAAGAGTATTGCACAACTTCTTTGTAATTTTCATCCAAATACTTATGATGTTACTGTAATAGACAACTCAGATTGAGCTAAGTTGATCTCTTAAATATTTACATGAAAGAAGTACATCTTATATTCAAGTAAATATAGTATATAATCCAAATCTAAAAGCAAAAAAAATCCAACAAAAACTTTTCTTAATTTACAACTAAATTGTTCATGAATCATTTCTTCAGAATCTGAATATATATAATGTTTCTAAAAGAATATGATCTGTTATTTACTATTTTTAAATTTAATAACTCACTCAAAAATAATTTAGGTCAGTTTTACTAATTAGATTTTCAGCACAAACATGCTTATGTAATTTTTAAATATCGAACTTTGAAAGCTAACTATAAATACATTAAAACATTAAAAAACAGTTAAACATCAACTTTTTTACAGCATTGGTAATTATTGAAAACTTTTTGTAACTTAAAAAACTAACAGTCAACTGCCTTTCATCATCATCATCATCATGACAGCTATCCTTCATTAGCTATTCATTTTAAAATAAGAAAATATGCCATGGTACTGTACATGTCATTCTAATTTTTAAAATATTAATGGCATTCTTGTCTTAAAATATACATTTTAAAATATGGTAATGAAAATGATTGTTATTTTTTTATGATATGTAAATTTGTTAAAAACTGGTCTTTCAACAGAAACAAATAGTGGCAGTGAATGTAATATTTTTCAGAGTCTAGTTTTCATAGCCTGCAATAAAAGGTGTGCAGAAGTTAATCAAGTTCCCTGTTAACATGAAATAGCTGTAAAAGAAGATTCAGTTTTATGGCAATTTTTTAATGAACTTTCAACTTTAAAACTTAAATAATTTTTAACTACTGTATTGTCATCTTTTGAGAATAAAGTATTCAAAAACAACTATTTATATTGAGTTTATAAATAATATCGTGGGAAACTGTTTATAAAAATAAACCCAATCTAAAGACATTATAATCCAGTCAGACATGAAAAAACATGGTATTTATAATCAATATAAATACAGGTATCACTTGTACAAGACAGCATTCCTACAACATGGTTTGAGAATTGGGAAATCTGTACAACACAGTTTCACTGTAACATGGTTTGATATTTGGAGACACCCCCATACAAAATGTCATAATTTTTTTATTCAAGCAAGTATGTGTGTTGTCTCATATTTTCCCATGGATTTTAGAATATTGAAATTTTCAATGTTGTTTTGTGCCTTTTGCTCAGTTTTTTTAATGAGAATGAAATGTGCAATTTTTTTCTTCTTTGTCTTAGCTTCCTATTCTAGCTTTCTTGTAAACCAGGTGTTTCTTTCAATGATAATGCTCTAAATGAACCCAAAGGAGTATTGTAAATGTTTTGTTATAGATTAAATTAAAAGTTACTTCAGAAAAAGATTAAATTTTTAAAGATATCTTAGACAAATGCAAGCAAATGAAAATATCAGATTTTATGAAAAAAACTAGAGAAAAATCAAAATATTGCTGATACTTCAAATTAAGGCCAACAGGAAAGTTCAGATGATGATATTTTGCCAAAAAGAAAATGTCCTTGTTTAATGGTGTTTAGCAGTGAAAAAAAAAAACTGAAATTAACATGTAATACTTTTTGATTGTGATTGTTAGTTAATTATTAATTACTTTAATAAACATATCTCTCTTAATTACAAAAAAGAATTTGCTAACTTCTGGAACCTAACCCTATGTTTTGTATCAGTCCTTTGTTTCTTATAGCATGAAATCATATAATATGGCACTTTTTTGAAACCTAACTGCCATGTTATAGAGGAGATATCTGTAGTTATTTTCAAATAGTAGTTATATTTTAAATCTAAAAACAATAACAAAATCAATGAGAAAATCATTTTCTTATTGAAAAAGGTAACATAAATACATTTGCAAATTGTACTTAAAAATTTTTTTCAATGTTCTGTGATAAAGGTGAATTGTTCAAACATTATTAATTTATGTTTGACATATAATCACTTCATAAAGATTTAAAATGATGCATAAATGATATTGTTGAAAAACAGCTGACTAGATGATATTAAAAACTTTTAAATATAGTTTCTTCACTTTTATTACTTTTCATAATTTATTAAATTAAAGGATCTAAGCTACATTTGCAAAACAATAATTTTTATTTTGGAAAATCTGTTAAGTTGAAGATATGAATAATTAGAAAATACATAAATAACTGTTTATATATTCAAATCTGTTTCATATATTAAAAAATAAACTCATTATTTTAAGGATATAGAGCAGATTATAAAATATGTTCCAAGTATATTATAATACTTATAGAATATAAAGATGAATGTAAAACTGCTTTTTAGGAGTAAATCAAGTAATTTATTTATTATTTTTTTCAACTTTATATTAACAATGTTACAGCTTAACCTTTCAGCAGTGGGTTAGTCATGTATGGTACTATCCCTATGTAGTGGAGAATAAACGTGGGAAATTTTTTAAGTATTTTCCCACACGCTTTTTCTCATTACCGTTTAAGCCCTGGTCACACTATGCGATTTCTAGCCGCGCAGGCGACTGCAACTGCAACAAGCGCGAGTCGCGCGTGTCTTCTCGTGGTCACACATTGTTTGTTGACATTGCAACTCGGAAACACGTGGCCCTATAATAAACCAATAAAATTACAGTAGCTTGCTTTTGACTACTTTCGTGAGTTTGCCGATATTTTACGTTCTACTTCAGAGTATTTACGGAATTTTAGCCACTTTTCTTATTAAAATAGCAAGCAGTTCCTTTCTGGAATGAATAAAAGAAAAAAGGCGATTATTTTAATAGAGCTGGCGAAAATACATGAAAAGATAAAATCTTCGATAAAACGAAGAATTAAAATCCCGCAGGTATTCGTGAGCCTGAATAAGCTCGATCAATCTCGATTCTGTAAAAGTATTAATCCTATGACTATCCGCCATGATGATGAACTATTTTCAATGTTGTCACTGTATGACGTGGCATAAAGGCGTTTGTTGATTGGATGCGTGTTTGCAATCGTCGCGAGTAGAACAAACTTTTTGTTTCTAGTTGCGATTGCAGTCGCGCCGGTTTTCGAGGGGGATTACTAGTTAACGGGAACAGCCGTCGCGGTTGCAATCGCCTGCGTGGCTGGAAATCGCATAGTGTGACCAGGGCTTTAGGAAAACGATTTTGTAAACAGTTATGTCTAGTAAAGAAAAGTCTTTTTTTTATTGTTACATAATTCCTTTTTTATGTGAATTTTTTTTTCACATAGTTTTTGACTAGTTTTGCCTATATCGGATATAGCGGATATAGCCATTGGTCACTGCTGAGTGGTTAATGGAACATTATAATCTCTATGTGTACCAATTTTTTATATAAAAATTTCAAATTTTTTGGGACTTACAATAAGTTAAATCAAATATTTAGTCATTATATTTTTAAATCTAATTGAACATTTAGTTAATTTACTTATTCATAAAAATATACAATTAATTTAATAATATCTAGCATAAACATACCTGAACAATTTGCAAACAATATCATAATGTCTTTCTCTTTAAATTCACTAATGAGCTAAAAAAGTAATAAATACAAAAATTTATAATTAATTAAAAGTTTTAATTTCATTTTTAATCGTTTTACAAATAAATTGTTCAATTTAAAATCTGCATTATAATCATCCCCTTTTTTTTCATTTAACTCAAAATCTGATTTTTTTCAAATTATGTGAAAAATCACTCAAGCTAAATCATTATATAAAATAAATGAATTTTAAATAATTCATTCAGTATTTTAATAAAAAATTAATCACTTTAATAATTTAGATATATTATATAGTAAACAAATTCCAATCACAATGAAAGTTTTCCAATTATATCTGAAAATAATATTAAAGTATTTAGTAACAAATAATATCAAAATATCTCAAACAATATAAAACAGAATTTTCTTAACGATTCTCTATAATAACATTGTAGAATTTTTTCATTAATACTTCATTAATTATGAAATGGCCTTTATTATTTTCTTTTTTAAAATGATATCAATCTAATTTATGGGTAGAATTGTGTGAAATACTTTTCATTGACAGCTTCAATAGAAGAGTAATTATTGAAAGTAATTTTTGAATAAGAAAATTGTCAAGGAGATATCATGTAGCAACACAATAGTTCAAATTTTGAAATATTGACACATGTATCCTGGAAAGTGACAGTTGTCATTCTGGACAAGTCGAGACTGACTATCAGCCAAAGCAGACGTAATGGAGAGCTCAATTCAGTGTAGCTCCTGATTGGCCAACCACCAAACTTAAGAATAGTATTTAAGGAGACACTGCGGCAGGAAATAGGACTAATCACTCTGCCTTGGAAGAGAGGTTGCTGCAACTGTCTTACAAACTGAAACTGAATGACCCTTGTGGAAGTTGTTGCCGCTAAACACAGCTTGTAAAGTTGTAAGATATCTTTCTAATGAACCAGAGAGTGGAAGACCCAAAGCATTCAAACTTTTTGATGTGCTTATCGACAGACCAGAAGCTGATGTCGATATATGAACATTTATTTGAAATTTACTGAAATATTGATTCAAAACAGCATATTAATGATTTTGATCATATAAATCCAACAAATATTGATTTCTACTTACACTAATAATTTTTCAGTAAGCAGAAAATATTATCTGAATCATTATCAAATTTTTAAAAAGCAATTTGAGAACATTTGTAATGTGTGCGTGTGTGTGATTTTATATATATATACATATATATATAATTGCAACTTTATACATATTCAATTCTGTATATTTGATATACACAGTATACTGCAGTGTTTCTCAAAGTTTTTGGTCCGCGACCCCCCTTTTGCATTTAAGAATTTCAAAGGACCCCCTGAAGAATGGGTATGTGTAGAAAAACATCCTGAAGGTGGGATTAATTTAAATTCAGAAGGTGTTAATTTCTTTTGTTTAATTGCATTGAAATATTGAATTTTAATAGCAGATTTATTTTTAGTATCATTAAAAATTAATAACTTATTTTTGGTACATCTTTGAACAAAATATTCTATGTATATGTTTCAACATTAGTAAACTCAATTAGTTAAGTTAAACATATTTTAAATTACATAAATTAAATAATAAATAAAATAAATAAATTAAGGACATTGATGCATATNTATATTCTATTATAAAATAGTATATGAGATAATAAACTTACACTTAAAACCGCTTGTTTGTCGAAGAAAAAGAAATTGTTACTTCTGAACCCCACTTCGGCTCTCGCTATGGACATTAATACTTCTGTCTGAGAACAAAGAAAACACATTTCATTGTACAGTTCTTACGTTACGCGAGGTTTGATTTAAAATGTAGTAAAAATCAGACATATTTTAATGAAAATCGAAGTAAAATATTCAATTTATAAATTATGAAAGAATACTTACGATTTTGTTATTGTCGTCGTCAAGGAAATAAATGTCCATTATGCAAGTGAAAAACCGTTCCATCTGAAATATATTAATAATATAATTGTTGTGAAACTATTCGTATGGTTAAAAGAGATACAATTTACAGAATTTTTGTAAAATAAAAGTAACTTACGCTCGAAGGAATTCTTGTCAAATAAAGAAAATATATTACTATAGCAATCCACAGCCAAAAGATTGCAAAGCATATCAACAGATATTCGTATATAAACGGTACGTATAGTACTACATATATACTTACAATGCTGATTATGGGAACGAAAACTGTTATCAACAAAGCCTGAATAGTATTGAATAATTTATCGATGCTTTTAATAAAATATACAATCGACGACAGTTCCAGTAGCGATGTCTTGCTATTAACTTTTTCCCTTCGTATTTTTACCATTATGTCTATAATAAATGTGTCTAACGATTGAATAGAGATGTAAGTAAGAATCCAAAGGAAACCCGTGCTATAACAAATGATGCTGGCGTTAGTAAATACTCCAAATAAAGAATGAAAGGTACAGAAACTTTCTTGCCAGAATAGTTTAGAGTATCCGTAAACGTTCCTGTAATATACATACACAGTGCCAACTGACAAACACGCAAATACTTGGACGAAGCTGAAATACAGAACAATCACGTCTTGATAATGCAATAATTTTTGCTGAATTTTCTTTGCGCATTTTACGTTTTTGTCCAGGATTTTGATCGCATTTATTATGTGAAATGCGTTTGTATTATACAGGTAAAGAAATAATGGAGACAATAAAAGTGCACCGAATAATAGGAAGCGTGAATGGATTCCGTAGATAGCATGTAAAACGGGAATGCCACAGAATTCATCAATATGTAAATTTATAAAAAGCTTTGATAAATAATCCGGATAAATGACGAAAATAGAAATTATTGTTATAAAGTAAGCATTAAATAGAAGCGCTTTAACCCATAAATAATCCTGGCGCTTGGGTACAAATACACCAACGAGGCGTAAAACGTTCAGATACGGACGAATTGCATCCAAAATAGAATATTCCATGAATAATTAATAGATTTATACTGACCGGTAGCCTCAAAAGAATAAAATTAAAATTTCTCTTCGTTTCCTCGATGTTCTACGTCTCTATTATCCATGCAAGGTTAATACTTATCCCCTTGCTATCTTTCTAATTTCATTCGCTGCGATAAAAACATGCGAATATTGATTGACATAATGGAAATTTTATGGTAATCTAATCTCAAAATCCATTAAGTTATATTTATCATTTTCGACAGTAAATTTTAAAACATTTAAAGAATGTGAATGACTAAAAGGCATGTAATAATTAGTGTGCTGTACAAGTAGTGTATTATAGTTATTGCCATATACCATCATTGACAAAATCGATATTCTTAACAATTTTCTAAAAGCAGTATTAGGATCACGCCATCTCTTCGCATTGAAAACTGCTTATCTCTTTATAAACGTAATTTCATTATTTATTCACCTAAGAATCATTGAAATAGAATATTTTAATAATAAATTTATTTTATTTGGATGTATTTATATACGCAAATGTAAATACATGTATATATTTATATATTCAATTTAGATGAGAATAATAAGCAAAAACGATATCTTAAAACTGTATATTTCTCCTGTAATTAAAACTTACTCCTCTTTCCTTTCTGAAAGCAAAGACAATGTAATTTCAATTTACCATCTCGGGATAAACACTACTTTTCTCGCACAAAAACCGGACTACAGTAGAAAAAGTAAGATAAGAAATGAGTCCAACATTGACTTATAATTTTCCAGTTGTTATGTATCTGTAACAATGAAATGTGTTGAAATCGTGTCGAAATTAATTTCCGAGATTTGGCAAATCTCTGTTTTCAGACCTCCCGAATTTACCGATAGGAAAACGAGAAAAATTCCGTGGATATGTGTGTGTAAGTGTTGGGGTAGTTTCTTTTAATATGTCCTGATAGGATAAAGATTCGGAAAAGAAATTTAAAATAGTAAATTGTAAACTTTTTTATGTGGATTGGCATTGAAGATTACAGAAAAGTAGCATAGGAGACCATAGTAGTTTGATTCTTCTGTTGACTTCTGGATGTAGTGAGAGAGATTTGGGTATTAATTACCCAGGTATATATACACATCTACCGTTTCTAGTGTGGTGTCATTTATTATTAGTAGTAGTGTTTTGATACATGCTATTCACAGAATTAATTTTTCGAGTAAATTACTGTAGAATAAATTAAAATTACAAATAATTTTGAAAATTAAATTAAGATTGCAAATAAAAATTTGTCGAATGGAATTATTTCAGATCACACAATTAATTTTTCGATCACAAATCTTAATTAAATTAATTTTATTTTAACAGTAAAGCAAGTTTCTGTATTAATTATTAAATGTTTTAATATCCAATAAAATTAAAACATGACAATTGTATGAATTAATATAACACTGAAATTATTTTGAAAAGGTTTTTATTTTTACGTTACAGTTTATTTAACTGTTTCCGCTTTTTCCTTCAGTTTATTTTAAAAATAATTTTAAAATTATTTTTCAGGATATAACTTATTTCCAGATCAGAAATTTCTCGAGTAAATTAAGATTATAAGTAATTTTAATATTTAGGAAACTTTTCAATTTATTTCTTACGAAAAGATTTTCATATTTAGAAAACTTCTCACTTCAATTGATTGCTTCATATAAAAGTAATTTGCGATAATACAGTAGACTCCCCATAACACTGTTGATTATTCCGTTTTATACGAATTCCATATTGTACGAGTCACTTAGATTTTACAAATATGTGTGCCGGGCTGTGAACATCTCATGTATTTGTAAATTCGAAATGACTCGTACAACATGGAATTCACAAAAAACGGAATAATCAACAGTGTTATAGGGGGGAATCGACTGTAATTTTTACAATTTGTACTAATATTTGATGTGGTTAAAAATTATTAATATATATAGGATTTTTTTTTTGTTCTAATATCCGAATAAATTAAAACACGACAATTTGAAATAATATTATAGCAATAAGAAAAAGTAAAATAGGGAAATAGTTTAATATAATAATTATATATAGCATAATCTTTATTAGCAAAAAGAGATTATCCCTGTTGCAGGATAATCTCTGGAGAGATATAACTGGCCTTGTGAACACAACGTCTTAGTTAGAAATAAAATCTTCAATGCACTTATAAACTTTGATGAGACAACAAAGGCTCTGGACCTGCAACACGACAATAAGTAAGAACATCTTCATCTAGTTCAACATGTGTTTAACATGTGTATAATGAACAGCTACTTGTGTGTAGCTGAGTTACAACTCTATCTGCTAAGCAGTATTTCTTGTACACCTAATCATTGTATTTACCATTTTGACATCAATATTGTAAATTTTATGGTACTATGCCAGGCAATGTGTACTTTTGTGTTAAGGAACTTATAGTCGCGTTTTTATGTATGGACATAAAATTCTGTACCTCGCTTATTTTCTTTTATAAATATTATTTTTATATGTAACCTGTTTATGTTTTAAATAAAGTTCTCGGTGCGGCTCTTGACCTCCCCTTCCACTTCTCACTTCTCTCCCATTTTCCACCCACTTTCGGCCACAGCCACAGCGGATTTTTTCTCCAACTAATCCTTCTCACTTCTTTTCATCTCTTTGTAAATATACCACTCAGTAATGCCTCCTATCCCCCTATAAATATTTAAATATTGAAATAAATATTTCACAAATACGGATCTCTTGTATACATAATTGGATCCTATAACCATGCAATGGCCAATCGTTTGCTCGCGACCTGCATGTGACTTGTTCTACATCTTTACTTGGGCTCCTGTATATTTATAAAATTTTTTAAAAAAATTTGGCACATACCACTTACACATACGTAATACTTTTGTACATTTTAGGCAAGTGTGCTATAAATTCAGATTCAATAAGCCTCTTACCGTAAAGAAGAAACTGAAAGCTAAAGTTATGTTAATAAGAACCATGTTTTGGACAGCATATTTCTGATAAGGGATACATACGTGTCTTCACTGATTACAAAGTTTCGCTCTGCTGTAACCCAATAATAAGTAGATGTATTTCGATAGTATTACATCACTAATTGTACTTCATTAGTATTACATTACTAATTGTACTTCATAGAATATTTTATTCATGAGTTTGTCAAAGACAATTGTATTATAACATTTTTAAAAAATGATGTTTCACCAGCTAATTTCTTTTCATCNATGTATTTCGATAGTATTACATCACTAATTGTACTTCATTAGTATTACATTACTAATTGTACTTCATAGAATATTTTATTCATGAGTTTGTCAAAGACAATTGTATTATAACATTTTTAAAAAATGATGTTTCACCAGCTAATTTCTTTTCATCAGATATTTAGAAAACAAGCTGCAGGTAAGTAGTATGATATAGTGGTGTTAATATAATATAAATACTTCTATTAATTTCTGCTACGTTTATTTATTCATATTATTAAAAGAATTTAAACGATTTCAATCATAATAAGGTCAGTTTTGTTTCTTCTGATTCTATGTCACGACTTGGTGCATTTATAGACACTTGGCAAATAATTCCATCACCTACATTTACTTCTTACAGAAACGCGTTTCGGGCTTTCGCCCCTCTTCAGTCTGTTCTTACAGAAACGCGTTTCTGTAAGAAGTAAATGTAGGTGATGGAATTATTTGCCAAGTGTCTATAAATGCACCAAGTCGTGACATAGAATCAGAAGAAACAAGAAAAAGAAGACACGGTTTCGACAAATAACTAAAAGGTCAGTTTTGTTATAATAATATTGATATTTTCTTTTCCTTAAGTTATTTTCTTCCTATAGTGTTTCTTCCACCCAATTTTGAAGTATAAAGAGAATTCTCTTTAAGATATGTTTAGCAGTAATTCATTTTCTATCGTACTTTAATGCGATATCTTAATTCAGAAACGAGTGAAATGAAGCAGAGAATGTTATATAAATCTCGCACGTAATGCAGCGATTACCACATTTCAAGTAGAATTTAATATAGGCCTATATTTCCTTCTATCCAAAATTTTTAAAAATACTTTATAATAATTAATAATTAAAATAGTAATAAACACATTCAAAATTATTTACGATAGAAAATGCAAACGGATTTGTGCAGTAAATTCTTTAAAAAATATATTTTGTATTATGTTAATATTACTATTGTCTGTCCGGTTGTTTCTCTGTCTCTCCTTAATCTCAGGAATGGAGTTAGATAGATGACAATAGATGAACGATGGCACCAGGTATGGAAACCAAATAGGAATAACGCCCTGTTTAACTGTATGCGACCGTCCAATGCATGCCGGAAATCACGTGATTTCAGTTCAAAATTTTTTTCCCTAAAAAATTAGATAGATGACAGGCAGTATTCTGTTGATAGTAAAAAAGTATGATGTATAGGGACGACTCGTTACTAATTTCATACATTTTAACTTAAATAAATTTAAAATATGATTAAAAATTGTCCGACATTGTGATAATGTAACAATAAAAATACAATGGACTGAGTCAATACAGCGATAAAAGAAACTTAATTTGCATCAGATCTAAATTTTTCTAAAAATTTAAATCATTATACGTAGCAATATTTTCGTTATCATTGTAGAATATTTTTGAAATTTACTTCTACACTCAAATCATATTAATGTATAAATTTCACGTCAGTTTCCATTATTTAACCTGATACAGGTGTTTTAATATTTGTTCTTTAGTAAAAAGATAAATATTAAAATAGCTGTATAAGTTTAAATCATGCATGCCTCATTTAGCATCATTTTACAGCTTTTTTTAAAAGCCTTTATACAAAATTACACATAAAAGTAGTAAGTTTTATTTGTAATTTTGTATAAAGGCTTTAAAATAAGTGTAAAATTATGATAAATGAGAAAAATAGAGAAAAGGGTGCAAAAGTAGATTTATAGGCAACAGGAATAATTGTTAATAACCTGTGCTGTACACGATTCCTTGCATATAAAAATTATAAAGAATTATTATTACAACACTACATTTAACTTTTAGTTAATCACTCATACTCGTACACATTGACACACTTCTTTTATTTTATTTTTTCTTTTGTAAACTGTTGTATATTATAGATAATTAAATATCATTTCGTTTTCTGATTGGTAGCGACAAAACAAAACGACTACACTATTGTTATTTTTTATGTAGGATCTGGTTCCATATTTAAATCATACAACTTTAATAAAGAACACCATGGATACAACGATAGAATACACAAACAACTCGCCTGAAGTTGAGGTAAGAATTATATTAAATAATTTCTAAGCAGGAAATAAAATATAAAATAACTAAACTTACAAAAGTTATACCTTTAATACATATGTAACACTAGTTACAACATATCTTAAGTAGTCGAACATTGCTTTATAAAGAATGATGAAAGTGATTTTTATTCCGCGTTTGCAGATGTTGAAGGATTATCCGGATCGTCTTCGGGTTCAGAGATTAAATTTTGACGTTCTTCTTTCGATTTCTTAGAGTTAAGAGATATTCGTCTGATATATTTCGTGCAATATTTTGCATCTAAATCATTGAGCTCGCGTTTGAGTTCATCACATGAATGCTTCGATATAATTGAAAATAATTTCGAAAGTGATAATAGAACTGAAAATCCTGAACAAAGTTGCATTTTCAGCTCTTCTTTATCACCCGAATTTTCTTCAGTTAAACACTCAGACCGGAGATCATCAAAATCATTTATGAATTTGTCGATATCGAACCAGCTTTCGCTGGATATTGAGTTTGAACATTCAGTAGAAAGTGATTCTGGTTCAGTTAGATTCAATCTTCTATTTTTGTGCTAACTCAAGTTGCTCCTCGTAGAGATCGCCCACTAAATAGTAAATACTCCACTTTAATTATTTGAGAATTATTTTATATTATTATTCATATTGTCATTATCAATTTCGTTATAAATGTCTAGCTATTGTTATATTTTACTCTACTTTTGTTCTAAAATAAAATTTAAATTATAAATAAATAAAATCATTTGTGTTAGTTTTTTTAAGACAGGGAAAGAATGGCAATCGATCGATTAAAATAAAATCTGGTAACAGATGGCGCACACTGAATTTTAATTTTTGCTGGGAAAGTTATACAACTCGTTGCTAGATTTTTGTTCCTTCCAAAAAGTAGGTTTCTGAAATTTACGAGTTATTGAAACGAGACCATCGGTGTTATTAATATTCATTTTAACGATGGCTAACAAAATTACTGTATATATTAATTTCATCGTTAACTGTGTACAGTACAGTATATATGCTTTAAACATGGGCATATATGAAGACAGTTGTCTCTTCTGCCACTCGTACGCACATGAGCTTACATATAAGAAATATGTACTGTAAAGTGGTGTCTCGTATAACGTATGCCTCGAGTAACGGACTCTGCGAACAACGGACTTTCCGTTCGGCAGTTACGTAAAGCGAACAAGTGCGAATGATGTTTCCACTCTTTTGCTCTTGCAAATAACAATCTGCTATTTTTTAATATATTAGTATTATTAGAATATATTTTTAGTATATCTGAAGTACAGAGCTCCCGTTGGGATTCGGCTTGCTTTCTTGTTTATTACGTACAGTACATCATCCGAGTGCAGCGTATTTACATTTATTTAAGTGTTGTGCAAATCATGGCTTCTAAAAAACAGAAAGGTGATTTCAATTGAAACAATGCAAGAAATCATCAGAAAAAGTGAAAGTTGACAAAAACTTTTTTGTCAAATGGGGAGAGGCTAAGGAGTTTACCAACACTCATTATCCAAACAAAGCTGAGGCCGACAGGATCAATGATCTCTACAATGACACATTTGCCTGTCATTTCCGACAGGTGTTGAAGAAGAGAGAGAAACAAATCACCTTGGGCATGTTTTTCAAGAAGACAGTTACCAAATAACACAGAATGGAACAAGAAGAGTTGACTCTGCAAGCTCCGGTAGCCTTTCCTGAATTTGACCCTGATTAAAAAACAATAAAAAAATCTGCTGCAATGTGTAAAAAGTCTGTATGTATATGAATGTGTGAAGAAAGTGTTCATCCATTTCTTCCACACAACATCTGACTACCCGGCATAATTGGTGACTGCTCCATTTTTATTTTTTAATGGTACAGTATGGTTATTTTATGCTGCGGAACGAATTTTATGTTTTAACATGTATTTCTATGGGAAAATGCATTTAATATAACGAACTTTTCACTTAACGGACGTGCATCTGGAACGGATTAAGTACGTTATTCGAGGAACCACTCTATATATGTGTACAATACATAAATTGTACTGTACTTAAGTGCACGACATTTTATGAAATTTATAATACGTATGGCATCATTTAAGACCACATTAAGATCTGGTGATATTTTTTTAGCTACTAATGCTTCTCGATGGATGATGCAATGAATAAGAACGATATGGCCATTTGTAATAGATTTAACTTCTGCTAGAAATCCGACACGCTGTCCCTTCATTGCTGCTGCACCGTCAGAACATACACCAATACAGTTATCCCAGTCTAATCCTTCTTTCTTGAAAAAATCATTAACTTGTAAAAAAATATCTTCGCCTGTTGTACGATTGTTCATTGGCCGACAAAACAGCAAATCTTCATGTATATTAAGGGCGTAGCTATATCGAACATAGACCAAGAGTTGAACTAAATTTGTAATATCTGTTGATTCATCCAGCTGAATTGCAAATTTTGGACTTTCTTTAATTCTTTGTATAAGTTGCTGAAACTGATCACAGCTAATTTCTGAAATCCTTCTAGTAACTGTATCATTGGAGAGAGGAATTTTCCGCAATTCATCTGCATACTTTTTTCCATGAATAGTTTCTGTAATTTGTACTGCAGTAGGTAAAACAAGTTCTTCTCCAATTGTGTATGGTTTTTTAGCCTTTGCTATTAGATATGATGCTTGGTAAGATGCTAAAAGATATTTTTCCTGAGTAAAAGCATACTTTTCTAACAAAGATTTGCTTTGATTTGATGACTTTAATAAACTTTGAAAACATTCTATAGGCTTTTTTGAATAAGCAGCATGTTTCGTGTTGAAATGCCTTAGTAGTTTTGAAAGCTTCATGCTTTCAGCCGCCAAAATATCATTGCATAATAAGCATAAAGGTAGTTGTTCGTCATGTGTACCGGCAGAAAATGTAAATCCATATTGTAAATATGATTCATTATACATTCTCTTTTTTTTTATGAACTGGTCCCGTTGCAGGTTCTATTTCTGCTTTTTTTACTGCTTCCCGCCTCAGCAAGATCTTTTGCACTTACATTCGTAACTTTTCTTTTCAACCATTTATCCATATTTAAGCATAGAACGTTTTTGATACTAGATATCGCTATGCGTCATAATTTTTATATTAAAACAAACTTTCAAAATATAATTTTTTTGTTTTTATATTTATGAATATATCTATTTTGTTTNCACTTACATTCGTAACTTTTCTTTTCAACCATTTATCCATATTTAAGCATAGAACGTTTTTGATACTAGATATCGCTATGCGTCATAATTTTTATATTAAAACAAACTTTCAAAATATAATTTTTTTGTTTTTATATTTATGAATATACCTATTTTGTTTGTGAAAAACAAAAAAAAATAATTTCGGACGATAAAATAGCCACGATTTAAAAAAAAAAAAAAACAAACGTGTAATTTTCGTTAGGCTTAACATCGACAGAATTCAACATGGCGTCACAGGCAACGAAAAATAATTTTCCTAATAAAAACAAAGACATAAAAGTACTTTAATTACATTTATTTTGATATATTATTAGCAATAAAATACTATGGAAATGTTTAGTAAGTGGGCACTTTCGTTTTGAATGTAAATATTTCTAACTCGATGTGCCTACAGACACAACGCTGCTAGCGAACGTTGTTCTATCATAGTTTAGGTGGGGAGTGGAAACTCGGGGATTCCTCAATAGCGCACAAATTTTTTAGTTATATTCAGGATCATATTAAAATATTCATATTGTATTTTATTATTTATTTATATTAAGTAAAAATTATTTTATATATTTTTGATTTCTATTTCTAAACATGAATCTATAGTAAATTTATAAAATATTTGAAAAAAAATTGATCTGTCATCAATTTTTCTGCGACCCCCCCAAATATTTTTCACGACCCACCTGAGGGTCGCGACCCCCACTTTGAGAATCACTGGTCTATATATACTAGCAGACCCCGCCACGCCTTGTTGTGGCTCAAAATGTATCTATTATAAATGTATAACACTTCCCCCGTGGGGGAAAATTTTTCGAAAAATTTTTTCTTAGTGTACATTCTCTTGATGTACCCTATTAAAATGCAATCAAAAACGCAAAAAACCGCATCTAAAATAGTATAAATATAAGCAGAGTTTTTTACGGTAAGTCTTACGGGGAAGGATTACCGTAAAGAACTGTCCATCCCCCATGTTTAACGGAATAATATACAGCCTATGTCCATCCTGAAGTTCAATTCTAAATATTGGTGAAAAAATTTTTGAAATCGGATGAGTAGTTTTGGAGATTACCTGCTGCATATAAACTAACATACATACAAACATTACCTCTTTATAATATTAGTATAGATTATTTTAATTTTTATAGAAAAAAAAATAAGATTATACATATAGATAAAACTTTTCTCGCACGAAGCAATAGAAACGGGAAGAGTTAGAAATATTCGAAGAGCGACATTGATATTTGGGTAAGACTCAATTAAACCAAAATCATGAAGAGCCTGTAGAATATTAGGCGGAGATGCGGTTTCTATATTTTGTATAAGAGTCGTTACTTCAAAATTAAAACTTTCAATTTCACTTGTGAATTCGTACTTTTTTAAATCTTTGCTATATTTAATTAACTTAAATATCACAGTTTAAAATCAGAGCCCTATTCATCTTTACTGCTGACAATATACGAAGAACATTCGAACGACCATCTTGACTAGACTGATGAAATATAGGGCAGAAGAGTTTTATTTGTAGAAATGTGAAGTATGAAACAAATGCAATCTCAATGTTCTCATTTGTTCACCAGCGGAAAAAAACTGTACATAAACGTCGCACAATTCGAAAAGAGTGTAACCGATAGAGGTCTTTGCACCATTCCGTGCAAAACCTGTGTTCGTTGCACACAGAACATTGAAATTGTTTACGAATTGGCTAAATGCGATTGCAAATATGTTGATCTTCGATAGCAATTCTAAAATATTAACAAAGTAAAAGCCGAATTGTGCTTATCGCACTTTTGTGTGCTCTTGTATCCTTACTTTGATTCTTAAAATACACAAGATGTATAATAGATACTACTACAATTAATTAAAAATCACTTTCTGTAATATGAAACACCAACTCTACTTGTTATTTGTTTTTTAGTGTCCGCATATAGTGTAGCATGTATGTAAGTTTTAACACAAGTAACAGATAAGAAAAATACATAGATAATAGTGATATCCAATCAGAACGAGCGAAGGCACGTAGTACTGAAATATCAATAATTAAAAATACTTTAATAGATATGAGAGAAGTGTTTTTAAGTACGTGTAACTAGTAAAATGATGTATATATAAGCGTTATTATCGTTTAAATATTACGTGTTAATAAAACAATCAATATCTTGTCTGATTAGAAAACTGTATTTTAGTGTATTATCTACAAAGTCCCTGAAATAAAGCACGTAGAGACGTCTGAGTTTATTGTCTACAGAAATTATAGAGAGCAAAATTTTATATCTTACTAGCAGACCCCGCCACGCGTTGTTGTGGCTCAAAATGTATCTATTATAAATGTAAAACACTTCCCCCGTGTGGGGGGAGAATTTTTTGAAAAATTTCTTCTTAGTGTAAATTCTCTTGGCGTACCCTATTAAAACGCAATCAAAAACACAAAAACCCGCATCTAAAATAGTATAATAGAAACCAAGTTCTTCAAGGTAAGCCTTAATCCTGTCTCTCTCCCCACAGGTAGAATATTGAAAATTCCTTCTTTAGTGTATATTCTGTTGACGTACCCTATTAAAACGCAATCAAAAACGCAAAAAATTGCATCTAAAAAGTAGAAATAGAAGCAGAGTTCTTTACGGTAAGCCTTAATCCTGTTCATCTCCCACCAGTGGGAGGAATTTCGACATGTATATTATATAAAACAACGTGCGTATTTGAATGCAGCATTGTGTGAAAATTTCAAAGGAATTGGTAGGAACAAACGAACATTATATTTCTATTTATATAGATAGATAGATGATGATCTGTTTTAGTTCATCCTCACAGAAAATCAAACTTAGGGCGTCCTACTCGTAGCGCCATCTGTTGGACATAAAAGCCTTAATCCTAGATGAAAAATTCATTGTAGTTTTATTTAATTAATAAAAAATCTGCAGGTTTGATTAGTGGTAAACATTCCGGGGGTTATAAAGATGCTGCAGTTAAAATTTGGTAACGATTGGTTCAGTAGTTTTCACGGTTAGTGGTCACAAACGAAAAATACGTTGTCTCTTTATACAGTAATATAGATTCCTATGTATGTATTCTTTACATAAGGCGTCTGCAGATACAAAGATTATAGTAATGTAGTCTTGTTTAAAATAATCGGGTTGTAAACGGCAATATACGCTATATCTAACAAACATTTCCTAATAATTTTAATATAATATACCATGCTGCATCAACCGACAATGTCCATGCGAAGAATGTTTTTCTTCGTTGACTCTATAAAAGTTTTTCGGATTATTTTTAACTGTCTATTTTTTAAGACAATTTTTAATGCTCTGTATTTTGTATTCATATGATTGTATATGAGATATATTAATAATATACATTATTAAAAATATAATTAATGTATTCTTAATAATCCTTACTATTATATATCTATAAACAAAAATGTTTGTTTGTTCTTTATACATTCCTCGATCGTTCTGTTCAACTGCTACAAAACATGGCAATTTTATTAAAAATCTTTTCACTAAGATAATGGCGTACATACATCCAACTCGAAATTACTCATTGAATTTCTATGTATCCATTAATTTCTATTTACATTGTATTTGTTAGAGTTACATATAGTACCATCTGTTGGCAAAAAATAAATAAATGCTAATAGTTTCTTTTATTGATACAGTAATGCATTGTTGGGCTGCAATTTGAAAACACTGTAGACCTATAAATTCTTACTCTCCTCTGGTTGTCTATCTTTCCTTTATCTCGAGAACGGAATTAAATATATAAAACACGAGACCAGATATGTAAACTTTAGAAGCAGGAGGCTCCGATTAATTATATAAGAATTTTTGAAACAAAGCGAAACTCATGTCATTTCAATTGAAATATTTTTCCTTTTAAGGTGTTAGATAGATTACCGGCACGACTCTGTTGTCGTAAGAAAAGTATGATGTACAGGGGCAAGCCACTAATTAGTTTTAGGAGAAGAGCACATTTTTAATTAAATACATAAAACTATAATTGAAAATTGCAGCTTGGAATTGTGACGATGTCACAATAAATAATTGCTTGTCTGAGTAGGAAACGTATTAGAAAATGTATTACTGTTATTGTAATAAAGAATTTTCACCCCAGAATACTCTTAGCTAAACAGGAACGGTTAGAAATAAAGAGTGCAGCTATTATACTTAATTATATAAGATAGATATTACTAGCAAGCTACGAACATTAAACATTCTAAAGATAAATCAGAAGTAAGACTATATTAGAAACATACAAAACATTGCTAAACCCGATATATAACATACGTAAACACCAACCGTATGCCGAAAATCTATCGGGCTAGTTTAAGGCTAAATACTAAATGAATTACGTAATCAATTCGGCTCTAGAGGTAAGCGTTAGGCGCCATCTCTTATTAACATTAATAATTATAAATAAATAAATTCATTTAAATAATTTAGTAACAAGAAATTAACAATTATCTACACTTGCTTATTAAATAACTAGCAAAAAAGACCGATGTTTCTCGGGCAAAATATAACAACATACATGAAAATTATTTCGTACTTCTAATCTTTCTATTATATTATATTGATTTAATACAATAGCATACACTTGCGACTAAACAATCGTAGCGATTAAAAAATTGCAATCGGTCCTTTTTCGCTGCGAAGCGACTGTCGCTGAAAAAAAATAAATCACACAGACAAGAATGGACATGTTCAGTACCCACTTTCTACAGTTCTGATGCAGTATACAGTCTTGTTCAAGTCATTATATGTTATTGATGGACCAATTATTCCCAACAATATATAACTTAAAATGTGCTAGATTGGTCACTCGGTGCGATAAACCGTTACGTAAAATAACCTTTCTAGTTATATAAATCAAATGCTATAATATAAGGAACATTAAACCGAAACCATATAAAAAGTTTGTTCGTTTCAACCTACTATTGTCACGTGTATAGCGATACTCAGACGATACAATTTTATTGGTCAATTAAAAACACGATATCTTAAAAAATCGAAGATGTTAACTCTAAGAAACTGTTCCACTCACAGCCGAGTTTCAAACGGTAATCTGCCAATCAATCAAATTTAGCAAAAAAAAAAAAAAAAATATTTAAACTCGACATCCTCGAAAACCGCTTCAAACAAATTTGTGCAGACTGGTAACCTCGTCATTTTGCTATTCGAATACCACCATAACACTGCTCTGATAGAAAGATAGGACTGTTGCGGAGTGGGTTAATCTTCTCCGAAAAGAGAGAATGACCTACGACTAAATCTACTAATTAATACTGGTTTACTTGAAAAGTGATCTGTGTTAGACAGGTTGTAATGGCCCCGCATGTGATCAAAGTTTCTAACCTTAACATCCGAAAAGCCTTAATATAAAACTTGTTTAATGAGCAATTATTTATTGTGCAATTTTTAATTTTATTTTTAATATATTTAATTTAGAATATATGCTCTTTGCTACAAATTAGCAATGGCTTGCTTCTGTAGAGTACATCATACTTTTCCTTTAACAATAGAGTCGTGCCGGTCATCTATTGCTTTCAGGGGAAAGTTTTGAACTGAAATAACGTGACTTCCGTTATGCATCGAAAGTTTATATATAGTTAATCGGGGCTTCCTGCAGTTAAGGTTTTCATATATGTTTACATCTATCTAATTACATTCTTCAGATTAAGGAAAGACAGATTGTCGAACAATAGTTCGAATTTACAGGCCTACAATTTTTAAAATTATTTTAAATTTTTACAAGATTTTTTTAATTGGACTGCAATTTGAAAAATTGTAGACCTATAAAAAATTTTGTAAAAAATTTAAAATAATTCCTTTTATGTGATAATAAAGTGTTTAAATTTTGGCAACAAATTGTATAAACTACGTGAGAAGTATGTTGTCGTAAATATTGCGTTTATAAAAAAATTATTGGAATGCAAAATTGTAGACCTATAAATTTCGACTGTCGTCCACTGTGTGTCTTTCTGTCCTTCCTTAATCTCGACAAAAGAGTTAGATAGATAAAAGTCGAAACCAAATATAAAAAACTTAAAAGCATTCCAATGAAAACTGGACGTCACGTTACATCAATTCCAAATTTTCTTACTATATGGTGTTAGATAACCGGCACTACTCTATTGTTAAAAAAGAAGTATAATGTAGAGAGGCATGACAACCACTAAATCCAGCTTTCCATAAAAGTCTTCCGGGATTCATATCCCTCTGCAGATCGCTCGTGTGTTACGTTGCCCTAACCAAATAAACTAAACTAATTCTAACCAGCAATTATTTGTTGTCACATCCTAACAATGCCGGGCTGCAACTTTTCGTCACAATGTTCTCAATTCTTTTAGTTGTTGTCATGCCTTTCTACATTATACTTCTCTAACAATAGAGTAGTGCCGGTTATCTAACTCCGTTTAAAAAGAAAATTTGGAATTGAAGTAACGTGGCTTCCGATTTTCATTGAAATGCTGCTAAGTTTTTCATATTTGGTTTCGACTTTTATCTATCAAACTTATTAATTGGACTGCAATTTGAGAAATTGTAGACTTATAAATTTACACTGTTGTTCGACAGTCTGTCTTTCCTTAATCTGGAAAAAAAATCAGATAGATGTAAACATATATGGAAACCTTATAAGCAGGAAGTTAAGATTAACTATATATAAACTTTCGATGCAAACCGGAAGTCACGTTATTTCAGTTCAAAACTTTCTCCTGAAAGCAGTTAACAGATGACTCTATTGTTAAAAGAAAACTATGATGTACTGTACAGGAGCAAGCCATTGCTAATTTAAGGCGGAGAGCATATATTTTAAATTAAATAAATTAAAAATAAGATTAAAAATTAAAAATAAATAATTGCTCGTTTAAACAAGTTTTATATGAAGTTTTTTAGCAACTTCAATTACATGCGAAGCCATTACAACCTGTCCAACACGGATCACTTATCAAGTAGACCAGTATCATTTAGTAGACCTAGTCGTAGGCCATTCTCTCTTCTGGGAGAAGGTCAAAGTTTTCCCCCGGAGCAGTGTTATGTTAGCATACAATAAGAAAATGACGAGGTTACCAGTCTGCACAAATTTGTTTGAAGTGGTTTTCGAGGATGTTGAGTTTAAATATTTGTCCGTTTGTTGCTAAATTTGATTGGTTGGCAGATTACCGTTTGATACTCGGCTGTGAGTGGAACAGTTTCTTAGAGTTAACTTCTTCGATTTTTTAAAATATCGTGTTTTTAATTGGTATCTAATTGATCAATAAAATTGTGCCATTTCGTACCGTCCGAGTATCGCTATACACGTGACAATAGTAGGTTAAAATGTACAAACTCTTTATATGGTTCCGGTTTAATGTTCCTGATATTATAGTATTTGATTTATATAACTACAAAAATTAATTTACGCAACGGTTTATCGCACCGAGTGACCAATCTAACACATTTTAAATTATACATTGTTGTGAATAATTGGTCTATCAATAACATATAATTACTAGAACAAGCCTGTATACCGCAAAAAAACTGTAGCAAGTGGGTACTGAACATCTTCATTCTCGTCTGCAGGGGCAGACTGGCCATGTGGAAAATGTGGAAAATTCCACATGGGCCGTATACAATTTGATACGTTTTTTTTAAATATGTACATAATGTACCGTTTGTTTAAGTTTGATTTTAAAACTTAGCTACCAAAGCGATGATTGTAGTCATAACAAATTCAGTGGCCACTTATATTATTTCCTTTATTTTAGGTAAGTAAAAAATGATATTTAATAATAATTTCTCTATATTCCAAACGATTTGATTAAAAATAATCTATTTTGTAGTGTGAGGCTGGGACCTCAACCCCTCTCCAATGGGAAACTGGTTGTCGAGCTGAAGCAAATAAATCGGTGATCTATTTCGTAAACAGAAACAAGTGTAAGACGATTTAATTGTCGCATTCCCAGACCAAATTCACAAGTCCTCGATCTAGATCATGGAAGGTTGGAGGGAGACCAACAGAAAAGAGTTCAACAGTCATCTTACAGCGAGTTCAAAGCACATTAGACCAAAATTTACGGGACCGTCACCAAATATTCCTGAAAACGCATTTAAAATTAAGCAGTATTTTAATACAGTTTAATCCAGTAGCTATTCAACAGAATATTATTTCAGAATTGCAGCATTTTAAATCGTCGTGGAATATTTTAAAGGAAAATGTCAGTGAAACTTTTATAAAATTAAACAAAAATGAACATTCTACTGATGATCAAGTAGAAAGTAATAAAGAAGCGATTTTATCCTCTTACTGCATTGCTCGCAAAAATCGCTCTATTTGTTGTTATAATATATTATTCAGATATAACATGTTAAGTGGCACTTATTCTATACTTGGTCAAGCATACAGACATCTATTATCTATGTCTGTAACACAAGTTTCCCGTAAAGAAAGCTTTTCTATGTTAAAATTAATTACAAGCAGGCTAAAATACTTATAAATATCTCGCAAAAAAATCAAGAAGCCTTCATGTTAATGTCAGTGAAGAAGGATTTTTTAAACAAAATACATTTTGATGATGTCGTTAATATTATTGTTGAACAAAGCAAACTTCTAAATAAAAAGTTAATGTTGTAGAATATAGACTTGTGCTTATTGTAATTTTTGTCAATGTTGTACTTTGAATATATTTAAATATAAATAGAAAAAAAATACATTTTTTTTTATTTGTGGGCTGGGCTG
>NW_019384453.1:785810-795816 GCF_000671375.1 Centruroides sculpturatus
CTTCGGGTTCAGAGATTAAATTTTGACGATTTTCTTTCGGTTCCTTATTGTTAAAACATATTCGTATGAGACGTAACTCGTTATATTTCTGATCTAAATTTTCGAGCTCGCGTTGAAGTTCATCACATGAATCCTTCGGTATAATTGAAAATAATTTCGAAAGTGATAATAGAACTGAATATCCTAAAACAAGTTTCACTTTTAGCTCCTCTTTATCATCCGAATCTTCTTCATTTACACACTCGGACCAGAGATCATCAAAATCATCGATGAATTTGTCGATATCGAACCCGCTTTCGTCGGATATTGAGTTTGAACATTCAGTAGAAAGTGATTCTGGTTCAGTTAGATTCAACTCTTCTATTTTTCGTACTAACTCAAGTTGCTCATTGTAGAGATCGCCGACTAAAAAGTAAATACTCCACTTTAATTATTTGAGAATTATTTTATATTATTATTTATATTGTTATTATTAATTTCGTTATGAATGTCTAGCTATTGTTATATCTTATTGTACTTTTGTTCTAAAATAAAATTTGAATTATAAATAAATAAAATCATTTGTGTTAGTTTTTTTAAGAGAAGGAAAGAATGGCGATCGATCGATTAGAATAAAATGTGGCAACAGATGGCGCACACTGAATTTTTATTTTTGCTGGGAAAGTTATATAACTCGTTGCTAGATTTTTGTTTATTCCGAAAAGTAGGTTTCTGAAATTTACGAGTTATTGAAACGAGACCATCGGTGTTATTAATATCCATTGTATGGTTGGGTAACGAAATTACTGTATATTTTAAGTTCATCGTTAACTGTAGGCTTTAAACATGGGCATATGTCAAGACAATTATCTGTTTTTCTTCTGCCACCCGTACGCACATGAACTTACATGTAAAAAATATGTATATATGTGTACAACACATAGATTATACTGTACTTAAAAGCATTTTAGCTGATGTCGTATAGAAAATATTATCTGATCGATCTCGTATCTCTTATTTATGTATTACACGTTCGTCTCGCTAATCCGAACTCCGCTTAATTAAAACCAACGCTGAGTTTATTCTAATGTCTCAATCAAAAATATCGTTAGAACATTTAGTATGACCGAAAATCATACACTATTTATATAAAAGTATACACCTGAATAAAAAAAAATGCATCGTTCGAACTGTGAAACGTTCAAAGTACGATGTACTGTACTCGTGTCTTTGTCACTAGTTTTTTCGATTTCTTTTGCTTTATATATAACTTCTAAACTGAAATTGTAAAATAGATGATTTTTCACACAGCATTGCAATACTTTCACTGTATTGCTGTGCAACAAAAGGAAACGATATTCAGTATAATAAGAAGAAAATAAGACAGAGATAGGAAGTAAATAACAACTTAATTGCAGTGAAAGTCAATAAACTGAATGACAGAATATGTCACTAGTACGCTATAACAAAAGAAATTACTGTATTAACAAAGAGAAAACGTCGCACAAAAGCATATAACAGGAAGAATTATAAATTTAAATTCAGTTTATTGAAGGTATCTAATAGAAGCGTTGCGCAATATCAATGTTAATAAATAATTATCTCGCATTTTATGCTGTCAGAGTTTTTCTACAAACGTCTCAGCTAATCCCCATTCAAAAGGTTGGCAACTATGTATTGTCCGTTACACAATAAAAAAGAAACAAAGAAAACAAAAACGAATAAGAATTAAATCGATCATCAGCGAATTGTTATAACTAGAATTAAGTGAACGAAAAATCGCTCGAGGCAAATTCAAGAAGCACGTGAAGTACACATGGTGATCGGTCGTTCGATCACTGGCATATGAACAAGTTTTGTACAGAATAAATTATTATTTGACAATTTTACTTACAACTTTCATCGTCGTCACTTGATATCATCATGTGTGCTTTAAGGTAGTCATAAGTATTCTCTTCAATTACCGCTTCAGCCATTTTTCGATCTCGAGTTTTTCCTCTCTCTTCTATTACTTTGACAAGAAATGGTAGCGCTTCCTCTATTTAAAGTAAGGCGCTAGATAACTCAGGTATGCTTATTCGCCATGTTGGTCCTTAGAAAGCAGACGACTCTCGTAGAAGTTCAATAGAAGAGACACGAAAATAATCGTAAATTCAACTGTATCTTAAGATTTTGCAAGGTCGAAATGATAAACTTTGCCAAAATTTAGTGCAACTAGTTATAAAATACAGCTAAATTTAAAAATCTTGGAATATGACGTCAAAAGGACTAATATGCCTGCACACGTGACGGAAGCGTATGAGCATACCTAGGTAATCTAGCGCCTTAATTTAAAGGTATTAGTTAGTACTGACGTCACTGGTAATGATGAGTCAGAGAATGACACATTGCGTATTTTATATTACAGATTCTGTACACAAATACGTCATATGTTAATAAAAATTATAAACATTTCAATTGAAATTTATGTTTTATACTGATGTGCAGTGTAATTACTGATACAGTATTTTTACATTACAGTAATTTGAAGCAGTATATCAAATTATATTAGCCAAATGGTCGCAATGTAAAATTCTAGCTGTCTTCACCCTCCATTTATTACGGGGGCTTTTCATCCCTCATCCCTTGTGATCGACCCCATCGAGATTCAGATCTCTCGTAATGTGTATAATTCGGGCTGCCTCGAGCTAATGCCTCGTGTTTAAGTAATCAATGAATCATTTTTCGGGTTAGTTATTATAAAAATTGAAAAACAAAACGTTTTTGTAATTTTTGATGGCCCCTTGATGAACCAACGCTGTTTCGTGAGCCATAGTTTGAATTGTACCGTTCTACTGTCTGATGACCTTCTAGAAAAGTCAGAGGTCACTAGAAAAAAAAATGAAAAGTATTGACCGTGTCTAAAAGTAAACAAAGCTAGAGGCAACTCAATACTATTTAGAAGTGTCTACAATTACTGAAATAACTCTTATTTATATTTAAATTCAATATTTTCCATTTTTTAAAACTTTCTACATGGTTTTTATATGAAGATAATGCTTCATACAAAATAATTTTAAAATATATTCTATATATACGCTATATAACCTATAGTCTAAAGAGATTCTATGTATAGAATTTTATAAAGGGGAAAAATATTATAAAAATGTTAATACTTCAATTAAACTTTAAATAGTTCTAGAAAATTAGGCAGTGAATGTCTAGCCATAAATCGTATTACTGTTTCTATAATATTAATTTGAATAAGAAACAAAACGATAGTTTCTTTATCATCAATTTTAATTTAAATATAATACTGTTTTAAAGTAATATTTACTCGAAAATCCTTAATGTCAGTTAAATATAAGAATATTTATGCCATTGAAAGAAGCCATGTTGCATGTTTATATCTTTAATACACTATTGTACAGTATACATGTACATTTTAATCAAATATATAAGCTTGAAAGTAATAAATTTGAGTTGGAATTACTTGGAAAAATCCTGGAATAAGCGTGTTACAACATATTTTTATTTATGCATATATGTAGAAGTAACAGCTAATTTTACACAGATGAAACTATATATAATTTGATACTGTAATTACCGTTTAAAATTATAGTTAGAAATTTATTTAAAAACATCTAAAATACAAATCTTACATACATTTTATAAAGAAAATTATAATCTACAACCAATCATCTTCGTATAGGCCTACAATGTATACAGTAGATTTATATACTTTCATGAATACATAAATTATATTTATTACTTTAGTTAATAAGTCGATTTTCGTAAGTATGTTTTTGAATGTCACGTGTTTTATGTCTCATGGTGTCATCTGATGACAATAAAAACTGATGTAAAAGAAATTCGATTTTATATAGGAAAGACCGGGGCAAGATCGGCATGTTAAGCTTTACTTAAATTTTGTGTAATAAATACTGCTGTAAACTGAAAAAAAAGCTTTGCATATTGTCTATTGGAATGTTACCTTACTATAGAACTGGTTAAAATCAGTTTGGAAATAAAAATAATTAAAATAATTACAACTTTACAAGAAGAGAGAAATTGACGAAGTTGCCCCGGGTATAGGGGCAAGATCGGCAACTTCTCTCTTTTTGTAAAGTTGTAATTATTTTAATTATTTTTATTAAAGTTGCCCCTGGTATAGGGGCAACAGTAATGGGGCAAGATAGGCACGTATATAAAATTATGTTATTAACAATGTATAAGTTGGAATTCACTATTAAAACAAAGAAATACAAATCCAACACCCATTTAATATTATTACAACGAAATGCAAGTTCAAAGACATATATACATGAATAACAAATGCAAACATGTTTTCATTTATCATCTGTTTGATTTTTATCCTTTGCTTCTAATGTGGCTTTATGTTGCCGATCTTACCCCGCTAGTCATGATTTCGAAACATTAAGTACAACCCTGAGAACAGAATGCCAAGCCATGATCTGGCCACGTGAATAAGTTGAAGTTACATCCTTCTAACAGGAAAAGTAACTTTCGTTATCATGGAATTATAACAAAACCTGCCAATTCAATATAAATGGAAGCAAAATATTATATGGAATTGAGCGAAAATAAAAATTTGCTTGATAATTTAACTACGCTTGTTGGAGAAGAATAAAAACACTACACTCAACAAGCCACCAATAAAACTCAACTAGGCAGTTGAGTTTTATTATAACTTATAACCTAACTTATAACCAAAGTCTCCTTTTAATTTGTTTTTCAAAAAAAGCGCTTGACAAACTTGCCCCGCATGCCAAAGTTGCCCCGGTCTCCCCTATTATAAAAATAAATAAATAAATAAAAGAAAAAACATCTTAGTCACTCCACAATAACTTTAATTAAAGATGTACTGTATTATTATACGATGTACAGTACTGTTACGTTATTTCGCACGCTATCTTACTTCAATCACTCACTACTTATATTTAACTGACATTAAGGTTTTTAGAGTAAATGTTACTTTAAAACAGTGTTATATTTAAATTAGAATTAATGATAAAGAAACTTTCATTTTGTTTTTTATTCAAATTAATATTTTAGAAGCAGTAATACCATCTTTGGCTAGCTATTCACTGCCTAATTTTCTAGGACCTTTAAAGTTTAATTAAATTATTTTTTAATATTTTTATAAAAATTTTTTTCTTTATAAAATTCTATACATAGGATCTCTTGAAACAATAGGTTATATATATATATATATATAATATATTTCAAAATTCTTTTGTATGGAGCATTACAGTAGAGCGTTGGTTATCCGAAAGAATTCTAGTCGGCAAATTTAAATTTTGGCTAGTGCTGTGGCTCTGCAATCTTTGGCTATATATTGGGCTATTTCAATAGTTTTTTTGTTGGTGTGTGTGTTTTAGCTGGCAGCACTGACACTTTTGTGTGATGTTTTTCGGAGGACCGTGTGTCATGCTGAATCCAACGCTTTTGATACTAGATTAACTTGTAAAGTATAATTTTTTTTTGTTTTTAGTTTTTAATATATTTATTTTGTTTGTAAAAAATAAAGAAATAACTTTTAACGATACATTAGCCACGATTATTATTATAAAAAGTTTACATTAGGCTTAACATCGAGGAAAATTGAACGTGAAGCGACACGCAACGTTGAAAAATTTAAACACGGGATACGTTAATATATTTTTTCGTATGTAATCGGTTATCCGAAAAATAAGTTATCCGAACAACTCCAGTCCCCAATTGATTCGGATAAACGACGCTCTACTGTATTTTCATATAATATATAAAAATGAATGTGTCTGTCTGATGCCTGTCCGTCTGTCTTTCATGCATTACTACACCATTAATCCGATTGCCATGAAACTTTGGGAAGTTGTTTAATACACTCTCGGGAAGTATCAGGCATAGTACATTTATTCTACGATAGATGGCGCGCGTGTATACGAGCATTTCATCGTGAGCATTTCAGCACGGTTAGGAGTTGAAACTTGGAATTTGGTACACAGTTAAGCCGGAAGCATACATGTGGCGCGGCAAAGAAAAGCGGTGTCGCAAACGCATCTTCGCCGTCACACAGTGGGGCCAAATCTCAAAAAGCTGGCCAAAAGTCAAAAGCATTATCAATTTGGCTGAAAGTCAGTATTCGGGGGTTTTCGGGATCGCTGATTACGAATCCGAAGTCAAAATTTGAAATAAAAACAAAATGACGGATTTAACACGAACCACTTTTATAGAAAAAGTACAAAATAAATCCATATATTGTTTAATACGATAAAACATACAATCAGTTGATTAAAAGTTCATGCATCGTCATCCAAAGAATAATTTGATTCACAATCAGATGATTCAACTTTGAAATCGCTGGAGCTTCCTGTACTTGCTGGTATACGTGGCGCAACTAACAATAAAACTGCTTCTGGAAGCAATGACTTTGAGTTTTTTCGAGGTAATTCGCACAAACTCGAAATAAACGGATCGGATATTAATAATAGGCGTAAAATAATGTCTTCCACTGTTTTCACTCGGGAACTTTTCTTGCAAAATCTTCTCGAAACTTTTTAATGTATTTATTAGTAGACTCTTGAGCGTCTTCAGACATCTGCCCTATCGGCAATACCGATGAATTTATCACTTCTGCACCATGAATCAATATCTTATGTGCCGAAGTTGGCATGCAGAACCACGGATATAACTGCACAAAGTAACGAGCTGTCTGTAAGGCATAATCTTGAAATTCTATGAAATCGATTTCATGGCCACACGAAATTGTCTGCAATATGACATGGAAACGCTTAATCAAGTCCTCATCAACCCCTGTAATAGCAGCAGAAATGCTTGAGTTTTCGAAAAATTGTCGAGCGGTATTCTCATCATTCGAGCTACCGAAACCAGGCTTTGGTTGATCGACTATTAGACCCAATTCTATACGGAAACCCTTCTGTATATTCGTTTTTCAGAATCTTATTTCTTTATTTTCTTTATCACTATGCGCTTGCCACAGTTTGATTTCAAGCTTATATGCTACATGCAAACAATATTCAAAACACCAGACAAATTCAAGAAAAAGAGCAAAACATTCCGCGTCATTAATGTACAAAATTCAGAAAACTATGTTTTACATTGCAAGAACTCGCACCAATGACACAGTTGCAGCTAGTTGCAGCTAGTTTTAATTTTTTTCATTCAATAATAGTTCGATCTACAACATGCGATCGGTCCAGTCGCAGAACTCTACAGAATTTATGAACTTTTCTCTACATGTTTAAAATTTTCTGTTGTAATCTTCCGTTCATTTTCGTACAAATCATTCGTTTACTGTTATCACATAAAGTATTATTATCAATTTTGTGTTACATAATGATATTCTACTTACTTGCAGCTGCAAATTCCATTTTTTAAATTTAAATTCGATTGATTTTTAGAGATTTGGCACCCTCTTGAATATAGCGTAGAAATCTTTGCTTACTGCATGATGCGTCTAGCTCGATCAAGGGTCCCCTTTCAACTAAACTACAATAGCAGGTATAAGGATAGGGGGCGCTAAAGTCTAGAATTCGACCTTCGGACTCTTATCCAACCGAACCCACGACTAGAAATTACCGGAACTTAAACTCTATTTTTCGACTTTTGGCCAGCTTTTTGGGATTTGGTCCCACTGTGCGTCGGCGGCAATCTGCTCAAATTTTGGCGCATGCGTTCACTATTTAAGATTGCGAACGATACCGATATTGTCGCTATCGACGTGTTTACAAATTTTGTTTTGTACGGCTTGCTTTATTTAGCTAGAAGATTTTGTCGAAGATTCGAAAGAATATTTTGTATTAGCGATATTTTCTTATATTTGATAAAGAACTGGTGTACAAAATACAGTTGACTCCCCTATAACACTGTTGATGATTCTGTTTTATATGAATTCCATGTTGTGTGAGTCACTTAGATTTTACAAATACGTGAGCCGTTTACAGTACAGCACACGTATTTGTAAAATCTAAGTGACTCACACAACATGGAATTCATATAAAACGGAATTATCAACAGTGTTATACGGGGGTCAATTTGTACGGTTATTTTTCGATAAAGAATACTATTTCGAATAAGATTCGGTTGTTTTGTTCTATAAATTAAATTATATATAATTATTTGTGTAGAATTTGTGTTAAATTTATTATCCTTTCCTCTTTATCCAGATGTTAGTTATCTCGGTTAACCGCGTCGAACATTCTTCTATTAAAACACCACGTGATTGTATTTTCTCACGTGACTACTAGACAAACAGTTATTGGCTAATAGAAACGTGTCTTGGCATGTCTTGGCAGCGGTTGCCGCGAAAGCTAAAATTCAACCAGCTTTTGCGGACCGAGAAAAGCAGCACAAAATCGACTTCTGCGGCGAGAAAAAGTGACGTCATTCCGTCGCTTTTTTTTGACGCGCCGCATGTGTGCATTTCCCTTTAAATCGTACATAATTTTAGACCGACTCATCTAAAAATTTTCTAATTAGTCTGAAAACAGAAGAACCTAACTGTTGCATTCTGTGAAAACGGGTAAGATTGGCTCTAATGTAATAATCTTAATCTTCGCTATCGTTACTTTTCGCTCAACAACGCCGGGCACATCTGCTAGTCTCCATATAGAAACCCTGTAGAAAATTTTAAAAAATCGAAAATATTTAATTTAAATATTTTCGATTTTTTAAACACAAGAAGCAGCGATGTAAAATGATAAATACCGATTGGTCTTCCCTTGTATTCGGGCAACAATTCGACACTTTTCGGAGTGTGGGAGACGACGACATCGACGCTCAAGTCGGTATATACCGATCGAATAGTATTCCTCTGAACTTTGGCACTCTCCCTTGTAATTTCAGTCTTCTATTTTTCTGACAAAACATGTATTCGCGAGACTGTCGGGTAGACACTCGTTGAGTTTTGCATCTGCTTTTCTTTTCGAAAGGTGAGAGTATAATAGCAAAGGTGGAGAGTGGGCAGACAATGCCTAATGTTGCTGGGCAGTATGGCATGAACAGATCTACAGTAGGCCGCAGTTTAATCTTATTTAAAAAAAAATACTGTACTGTATAATGAAGAAGACTTAAGCGGCTAAAGGAGTAACATAAATCACATCTGAGAAATAAAGAACATCGAAGAGTTCATAATGGAACCTGAAACGGATCTGACGACACAAGAACGCCAAGAACCCTTGAATGAAGAACACGAAGAAACTCGGCGAGATATGGTTTCTTCTGAAAATGCGGACTTAAGCCGATATCTGTTATTAAAGATCTTTTGAAGAAGTGGGAGGATGTCAGAACAACAGTGTTTGAATGGTATTCAAACCAGGTTGAAATTAATAGGCTTAGGGATTTCTACAATTACAATGCTATTAATTACTTCTGAAAAATCCTAGAGAAGAGAGAAAAGCAATCGACAATTGACAGATTCTTTAACCCTTTCAAACGGAAAAAACATGACTAATAAAAATGCAAGACTGTGTATGTATGTATTTTTATTATTACATATAAATACACGTAGTAAGAAAGCACCAGTATATATTATTTCATTTTTGGAGTCTCCAGAACGAATTAATTAAATGCCCATTAAAACCTATAGTTAATCGATAATCGGTTAACGAACAATTCGGATAGCGAACAAAGTCTTTGAACGATTTATGTTTGTTAACCGATCACCCTCTATATTATAATAAGATACAACATACCATGACTTCCGGGATTTCTTATAGGTAGTGTTGACACGTATACATTGCGTTTAAAATTACTTATTTACAGTTAAAATTGTTTTACTGTTAAAATACAATTATAGTTTAAAATATGTTTACAATTAAAACTACTATTACATTTTAAGTTTCTTGACTTAACGTCGAACATCTTCTAGCACGAGTAATGGCCAACCTTTTCAGAAGGCGGGCCAAATTTCAGAAATAATATTTACTGCCGGGCCACGCACCTAATTTTGTTTTTTTTTTTTTTTTTTTGGTATAATTACGTGTGGATTATTCTTAAACTATTATTAAGTTATACTTTAAAATAA
>NW_019384453.1:796509-804982 GCF_000671375.1 Centruroides sculpturatus
GATCTAACCAGCTGTTTGACGCAGTTTTGTCAACAAAATCCTGGGCCAGGTCGTAAGGATGCCTGCCATGGAGAGCCTTTTGAGCCCATGATTGCTTAATGTTGTCTATGCTTTTTATATGTTGTGTCATGTCTGTATGTTGTGAGTGTAAGTTTAATGGTGTGTTATTTGAGTCTGCTAGAGTTACTGCTTTATGTAACTGTCATGTTTCTTGTTTCTTGTAGAAAAACTCTCGCAGTGACTGTACTTGTTTGTTATTATTATTATTATTATTAATTTTCATCGGGAAAACATATCAAAGTGTCATTTCAATTCTATTTATTTATTGAAGTGCTTGTGAATACACGATATTTTTTGTTTTTCCGGCAGGTGCGTACACGAATAAATTAGAAGGTTTTCCGACGCATGAGCTGGGCACATACAGTTGTACACGCGAGAAGCAAGGATTCTTTAAATTTAGCCCACATACTCGCAGCGATTGTCAGAACGCGATATTCCTCATTTATATATATATATATTTTTAAATNTGATACGAATAACTCATGAGGTAATGTTCTTTTGGTGATATGTACAATAAAATTAACATTTACGTTCATTTGACCTAGCTCCGCGGGCCTCGTGTTTGTCACCCCTATTTTAGCTCATACTCTTGACGTTCGTATAAACGAAATTCTGTTTAATCTCGTTGGCATATTATCATTTCTTTAAAGAATATTTATACAGTGGGTGATCGATTAATTGAACATAATTCGTTTCTAAACTTTATTCGTTATCCGAATTGTTCGTTAACCGATTATCGATTTACCATAGGTTTTTATGGGAATTTGATTAATTAGTTCTGGAAACTCCAAAAATAAAATAATATATACCGGTACTTTCTTACTACGTGTATTTATATGTAATAATAAAAATACATTCATACACAGTCTTGCATTTTTATTAGTCATGATTTTTCCATCTGAAAGGGTTAAAAAAGCTGTCTAATGTCGATTGCTTTTCTCATTTCTTCAGGATTTTTCGGAAGTAATTAATAGTATTGTAATTGTAGAGATTTCCAACCCCATTAACATTATTCGGTTTGAATGCCATTTGGATGATCGTTGTTCTGTTGGAAGACCGTTGTTCTGACATTTTCCCACTTCTTCAAACGATTTTTAGTAGCAGATGTCGACATTGGTTTTCTTTCGTCTTTGTCATTTTCAAGAGAAAACACATCTCGCTGAGTTTCTAGGTGCTGTTCATTTGAGAGTTCTTGGAGTTCTTCTGTGTCAGATGAGTTTCAGGTTCCATTATGAGCTCTAATGCTCTTTATTTCTGAGATGTGAGTTTTATTACTCCATTAGCAGCTTGAAATTTCTTGATATATTTTTCATGGCTAAGATTGTGCCTACTGTAGACCTATTCAAGCCATACTGTTCAGAAACATCAGACATCTTTTGCCTACTTTTTACTTTAGCTATTATTTATTACTTGGTTTCTACGGTGAGCACAGTTCTTGACACTCCTCTTTTTAGGCTCCATAATATTATCAGTTTCTTTTTTAAATAAAAAGTTCAGAAAAGCACTTACAAAAATTCAGAGAACAGAAATCGACTAGCCCACAAAAAATTATTTAAATGTAAGGCTTGGATGAAATTCAAAATTTGGTATTAAAATGTTAACGAATATTCGATGGGATAGTTAAACTTTCACCTTTCGTAAATAAACCACGACGCAAAACTTAACGAGTGCCCGTCCGACAGTCTCGCAAAAACTATAAAAAATTATTTGTCAGAAACGTAATCAAAAAGCTAAAACTGCAAGGGAGAGTTTCAAAATTCAGAGGAATATTATACTATCCGATCAGTATCGAATTGAGCGTCGATGTTGACGTCTTCCGTGCTCCGAAAGGTTTCGAATTGTTACCTGAAGACAAGGGAGAATCAATCGGTATTCATTATTTTCCGTCGCTTCTTTTTATGTTTGTTTCAGGGCTATGGATGTGGAGTCGAAGTCGGATGGTAAGGAAAAGTCGGAGTCGGAGTCAGAGTTGGAGTCGGTATATTTTTACGCGACTCCACAGCCCTGGCAGGGCAGTAAAGTCGGAGTGCGAGTCGTGGAGTTTTGGTGTTTTAGCCGGAGTCGGAGTTGGAGTCGGTAGATTTTTACGCGACTCCACAGCCCTGGCAGGGCTGTTGAGTCGGAGTCGGAGTCAAAGTTGGAGTCGTGGAGTTTTGGTGTTTTAGCCGGAGTCGGAGTTGGAGTCGGTAGATTTTTACGCGACTCCACAGCCCTGGATTGTTCAGTACATTGTTCGTTATCCGAACATGTGTTCGTTGTCCGATCATAAAAATCTTTGAGAAAGTGTTTATTATCCGACTTGTTCGCTATCCGAACTGTTCGTTAACCGATTACTTACTGTACTTGTAAAGTTTCTTTCTTTTCGTTTTTCGATATCCGTCGTTTGCACGTGGTTTTTCCTTTTTGACCTTTTGTTCCACGCCTGCCCTGTTGTTTTAACCGCTTCCTGTTTTGGAGGATTAACTACACCCTTACATACTATAAATGAATTTTTCTAATTATTACTATTTCTAATTACTATTATCATCAATATTATTGCTGTTGAAGATATTAAATTTATTATAATAATTATAACCAATTGTCATGAATTTTAACGCTTAAACTTTCATTGATGTTATTTTTTTGCTTTTTATTATTTTGTAACTTTCTTTAAATATTTTTTTGTACCAATTCGTTTCTTTCTGTAAAATTCTCGCTTCATCTTTGTTTATACAGTACAGTAATACCTCGACTTACGCGATTTTCAAATCTCGTCGATTCATCTTTTGTTTGAACGCCACGCAACTGATGATTACTCACTTCCCCCGCACTATTGTTCAGCTTACATGTTCGGACGTGTCACGCGATATCGACACATAAATAACACAAAATAAATTGTAGCTATTTCTGTGTTTGTTATATCTACGAAGACTTGAGAGACTTTATGTGGTGATTTTTTGTAACCGTGAACGAATCAAAAGACGAGATAAGATTAACAAGAACATTTATTAGCTTATATACATCCGATTTGGATTTTACACAAATTGCGAAATTATACCCCGACTTACGCGGTTATCGCTCAGTAGGAAAGGTAGGATATCGCGTAAGTTCGGGGTATTACTGTATTACAATTGTTTATTGTGCAATGCTCGTAAAAATCTGAATTTATCTTTCTATGTTTCAGATCGGCGATATGTTCTTTTAGACGTGTTCCTACTATNTTAAGTAAACAAAGCAAGAATAAGAGAGGAATGTTGCACTTTCTTCTGTAAAAAAAAGTCAAAGAAATTGAGAAGTAAGTCGAATTAACTTTAGTTTTATGTATAAACAATAATATATCCTAAGAATAATTTTGTGAGACAATATTGTTATTTAAAGAAACGTGACTGATACACACGATGTTTTTTGCATGAAATAAGTTGAAGAAGTAAAATCACTTGACTTGCCTCAGGTTTTGTTTACTTTTAGACACGTTCAATACTTTACATTTTTTTCTAGTAACCTCTGACCTAGAAGGTCATCACATAAGAGAACGGTACTATTCAAACTGTGACCCGCGAACCAGCGTTGGTTCGTTAACGAGCCTTGAAAACTTAGAAAAACGTTTTGTTTTTCAATTTTTATAATAACTAACCTGATAAATAATTCACTGATTAATTAAACACGAGGCATTAACTCGTGGCAGCCCGAATTTTATCCATTACGAGAGACCTGACCCCTGACGGAATCGATCAGAAGGGATGAAGGATGAAAACCCCCCGTAATAAATGGAGGGTGAAGACAGCTAACATTTTACATTGCGACCATTTGGCTGATATAATTTGATATACTGCTTCAAATTACTGTATTGTAAAAATACTGTATCAGTAATTACACTGCACAACATTATCAAACATAAATTTCAATTGAAACGTTTATAATTTTATTCAACATATGACGTATTTGTGTACAAAATCTGTAATCTAAGATAAGCAATGTGTCATTCTTTAACGCATCTTCACCAGTGACGTCGGTACTAACTAATACCTTTAAATAGAGGAAGCGCTACCATTTCGTGTCAAAATAATAATAGAAGAAAAAGGAAAAAACTGAAGATCGAAAAATGGCTGAAACGCTGGGTAAAACTTTTACTGCACTTACAGAAAACTCGATGACATCAAACGAGGATGAAAGTTGTAAGTTAAACTATCAAATAATAATTTATTCTGTACAAAAGTTGTTCGTATGTCAGTGATTGAACGAACGATTATCATGTGTACTTTACTTGGCTCGATCGATCTTTCGTTCACTTAATTCTAGTTATATCAATTCGCTGATGATCGATTTAATTCTTATTTTAATTTACTTCACGTTTTCTTTGTTTCTTTTAATTGTATAAGTCACAATACATACTTGTTAACCTTTTCAATGGGGAATAGCTGGGACGTTGGTAGAAAAACTCTGACAGCATAAATGCGAAAAAATTATTTATTAACATTGATATTGCACAACGCTTCTCTTAAATATCTTTGATAAGCTGTATTTAATTTTATAGTTCCACCTGTTATATGCCTTTGCGCGACGTTTTCTCTTTGTTAATAATTTCTTTAGTTATAGTGTACTAGTGACATTTTCTATCAGTCAGTTTATCGACATTTACTGCAATTAAGGACAATGATTTTTCCTATCTCTGTCTTACTTTTTCTTATCATACAGAATATCTTTTACTTTTGATACACAACAATACAGTGAAAGTATTGCAATGCTGTGTGGAAAAATCATCTATTTTACAATTTCAGTTTAGATTAAAAGTTATATATAAAGCAAAAGAGTTAGAAAAAACTACTAACAAAGACAGGAGTACAGTACTTCGTACATCGAACGTTCCACAGTTCGAACGATGTATTTTTTTATATTCAGGTGTATACTTTTATATAAATAGTGTATGATTTTCGGTCATGCTAAATGTTCTAACGACAAATTTGATTGAGACATTAGAATAAACACAGAGTTGGTTTCAATTNGGGGATCTACTGTATTCACTTTGTTGAGGTCTTTACTTATTTCTTCGAAGAAGCTTTTCATGTAAGGAAAAGCGTTATATTTTATGTCTGTGTTGTTTTTTGGTTTGATTTGCTCATTCTTATTGTTGATTTTACTTTCACATTTTGGTATTACTTTTTTTGTGTAACCGTTTAATTGAAATTTACTTTTATGTCTTTGATATCTTTGTTTCTATTTTGTATTGTACTTGTTCTGTTTATGATTTTTTTTATATTCCACACTGAATATGATTTCCTTTATATATTGTGAAGTATTTGAATTGTAGTTTATGACTGAATTTCGCTTGGTTTTTTACATGGTTTAAATTCTAGTATATCTTTTCTTCGTTTTATCACTATATCAAGGTAGTTTATTTCTGTGTTTGTTTCGTTTTCTATCTTAAATTTAATTTCATTATTTAGTTTATTTATTTTGTATTCTATTTCCTCTATTCTTACCATCGTTTGCTCGTATGAAATAATTATGTCGTCTACATGTCTTTTGTACAATTTTATGCCTGTGATATTATTAATTCCTTGGTCTATGTGTATTATGACAAGCTCTGCTAATTTCAAACCTATAACTGATCCCATGCTAATTTCTGCTTTTTGTGTAAAAAAATTTCCCGTTTGTGATGAAATAATAGAGAATTTGCGGCCGACGTTTACAACGCAAAAACGTGTACGTCGAAAGTTCAGCGCCGCCGTCCTGTAAGCCAAAAAGTTTCACAACGGCGTTTGGAACGTCAGTAGAATCGTGCTCGACGTTCTAAACGCCACTGTCAAACTTATAGGCTCACAGGAAGGCCTATCTACGATAGGTTTTACTTCTTCACCTGGTTTGTGTGTCTTCAATTGTATGTTCAGTATTGGTGTTTTGCCATTTTCATTTTCTAATAAATTTTATATTTTTAAAATAATTCTTATTAAAAAAATATCATTTAAAAAATTTATATTACATTTACTTAATTATTGCGACAATGATATAGCGCAAAATTGATACGCTATATCATGTGTTACTGAGGCAAATACTACAGTACTGTACAGTACATAGCGCTTGCGTGGAATCGAAAGTGTTACTCTGTGAAAAGTCTATAGTAAGTCTACAAGTATGTNAAGTCGAATAAAATATAACAATAGCTAGACTTTTATAACGAAATTAATAATAACAATATAAATAATAATAGGAAACAATTCTCAAACAATTAAAGTAGAGTATTTGCTTTTTAGGGGACGCTTCAATAATTCAGTCAGAACGAATACTACATGTGTTGAGTCTAATCGAACCAGTATCACCTCCTCCTCGATGTTCAACCCCAATACCCAGAGATGGCGAGTTCGATTCGGACGAATTCATAAGAAAATGTGATGCTCTCTGGGCCGAGTGTTTACCCCCCAAAAATTCAAATTATATAGAAGTGGAAGAGGAGGAATCGAATCTTTCCTCAAAAAATGAAATTCTATCATCACTTTTGACATTATTTTCAATTATGCCGACGGATTTATGTGATAAACTCCAACGCGAACTCCAAATATTAGAACTGAAATATAACGTGGAATATCTCAAACAAAAATATATTAACTTACTGAAATTGAAAGAAAAACGTCAAAATTTAATCTCTGAATCCGAAGACGATNCGCTATATCATGTGTTACTGAGGCAAATACTACAGTACTGTACAGTACATAGCGCTTGCGTGGAATCGAAAGTGTTACTCTGTGAAAAGTCTATAGTAAGTCTACAAGTATGTATTTTCCACATCTAACAACTCGTGTTTTTTTTTCATTTCTGAACGGTACTTTCTTAGTTCTAATAAGTGTCTTTTAGAAACGAAGTTAATAAAATTATTGAACTCTGGTAGTTCATGTATCGTAGGTTTGGGCATGGCCAATGGTTACTAATTTCGCATAGCCGGGCTGGCCACATGGAGTTAGAAACCAAGAGTTTTCCGGACTTTCTTCACGTTAGTAACACCTAGAATCCAGGTTTCTATAAAAGTCTTCTGGGGATGCATCTCCCTCAGCAGATCACTCATGTGTCGCGTTGCCCTAACCAAATAAACTAAACTAATTCTAACGAGCGATTATTTTTTGTGACATCGTAACAATGCCAAGCTACAAGTTTTCGTCACAATGTTCCTCAATTCTTTTAGTAGTTTTCATGCCCCTCTACATTATACTTTTCTTTTAACAATAGAGTCGTGCCGGTTATCTAACTCCATTTAGAGGGAAATTTGGAATTGAAGTAACGTGACTTCCGACTTTCATTGGAATGCTTCTATTTTCCATATTACGTTTCGACTTTTAGTTATCTAACTCTTTTGTCGAGATTAAGAAAAAACAGAAAGACACACAGTGGACGACGGTCGGAATTTATAGAACTACAATTTCGCATTCCAATAATTTTTCTATAAACGCAATATTTACGACAACATACTTCCCACGTACTTTATACAATTTGTTGCCAAAATTTGAACACTTTATTATCACATAAAAGGAATTATTTTACATTTTTAAAAGATTTTTTGTTTTTTTGGACTACAATTTGAAAAATTGTAGACCTATAAATTCCCACTGTTGTTCGACAATCTGTCTTTCCTTAATCTGGAGAATGAAATCAGATAGATGAAAACATATATGGAAACCTTAGGGGCAGCAAGCCCCGATATTAACTATATATGAACTTTTGATGCTAACCGGTTGTCACGTTATTTCAGTTAAAAACTTTCCCCTGAAAGCAGTTAATAGATGACCAGCAAGACTATTGTTAAAGGAAAAGTATGATATATTGTATAGGAGTAAGCCACTGCTAATTTGAGGTGGAGAGCATATATTTTAAATTTAAAAAATTAAATATAAAATTAAAAATTGCACAATAAATAATTGCTCGTTTAAACAAGTTTTATATTAAGTCTTTCGGACGTTAAGGTTAGCAACTTCGATCACATGCGGTTCTATTACAACCTGTGTAACACGGATCACTTTTCAAGTAGACCAGTATTAATTAATAGGACACCAACCGAATGCCGTAAATTAATCGGGCTATTTTTAATGCTAAATTCTAAATAAATTACGTAATTAATTTGGCACTAGAGGTAAGCGTTAGGCGCCATCTCTTATTAAAATTAATAATTATAAATATATTAATTAATTTAAATAATTTGGAATCGCTGGGAGAAAAAATCGGCCCGGAGCGGGACTCGAACCCACAACTCCTGCTTACCGTGCAGATGCGTTGCCAGTTACGCTATCCGGACCTCCAGTACAATCTCCCCTTCCAGCGTATAACTATGTAACCATCGACGGTTATTACAATGCCGGCTGGGGACACATTCAGTGCCCACGTCCTACTCCTATAAGGCACTCAACCGGCCATCGCAAGCCCCGGCAAGGCGTAATATATATAATCATCG
>NW_019384453.1:805350-817045 GCF_000671375.1 Centruroides sculpturatus
TATACATTGTATACAAAGATGATTGCTTGTAGGTTATAATTTTGTTTATAAAATGTATGTAAGATTTGTATTTTAGATGCTTTTAAATAAATGTCTAACTATAATTTTAAACAATTATTACAATATTAAATTATATATAGTGTCATCTGTGTAAAATAAACAGTTACTTCTACATATATGCAGAAATGAAAATATGTTGTAACAAGCTTATACAAGGATTTTTCCAAGTAATTCTAACTTAAATTTATTACTTTCAAGCTAATATATTTGATTAAAATGTACATGTATACTGTACAATAGTCTACCGTAAATATTGTATCATTAATTGTAATATTAATTGCAAATATTGTAGCATAAAAATTGTAGCATAAATATTCTTATATTTAACTGACATTAAGGATTTTTGAGTAAATATTACTTTAAAATATTATTATATTTAAATTAAAATTGATGATAAAGAAACTTTCATTTTGTTTTTTATTCAAATTAATATTTTAGAAGCAGTAATCCCATCTTTGATTAGCCATTTACTGCCTAATTTTCCAGGACAATTTAAAGTTTAATTAGTTTTTTGGGTAATTGTAGACACTTCTGAATAGTATTGAGTTGCCTCTAGCTTTGTTTATTTTTAGACACGGTCAATACTTTACATTTTTTTTCTACTGACCTCTGACCTTTGTAGAAGGTCATCACACAGGAGAACGATACTATTCAAACTGTGGCTCGCGAATCAGCGTTGATTCGTCAAGGGGCCTTCAAAAATTACAAAAACGTTTTGTTTTTAAATTTTTATAATAACTAACCTAAAAAATGATTCATTGATAAATTAAACACGTGGCATTAGCTCGTGGCAGCCAGAATTATACCCATTACGACAGACTTGACCCCGGAAGGGGTCGATCAGAAGAGATGAGAGATGTAAAGCCCTCGTAATAAATGGAGGGTGAAGACAGCTAACATTTTACATTGCGACCATTTGGCTGATATAATTTGATATACTGCTTTAAATTAATGTAAAAATATCAGTAATTACACTGCACAACAGTAAACATAAATTTCAATTGAAATGTTTATAATTTTAATTAACATATGATGTATTTGTGTACAAAATCTGTAATCTAAGATAAGCAATGTGTCATTCTTTAACGCATCTTTACCAGTGACGTCGGTACTAACGAATACCTTTAAATAGAGGAAGCGCTACCATTTCTTGTCAAAAAAACAATAGAAGAGAGAGAGGAAAGAACTAAAGATCGAAAAATCGCCGAAATGATGACTGAAGAAAATACTACCGAAATCCTTACAGCACACTCGATTTTATTAAGTGACGACGATGAAAGTTGTAAGTAAAATTATCAAATAATAATTTATTCTGTACAAAACTTGTTTGTATGTCAGTGATCGAACGATCGATCACCATGTGTACTTCACGTGCTTCTTGATCGATCTTCATTCGCTTAAGTCTAGTTATAACAATTCTCTGATGATCGATTTAATTCTTATTCGTTCTCTTTATTTTTGTTTCTTTTTTATTTGTGTAAGGGACAATATATAGTTGCCAACCTTTTGAATAGGGAATAACTGAGACGTTGGTAGAAAAACTCTGACAGCATAAAATGCGAGAAAATAATTTATTAATATTGATATTGCACAATGTTTCTATTAAATACCTTCAATAAGCAGTATTTAAATTTATAATTCCTCCTGTTATATGCTTTTGTGCGACGTTTCGTCTTTGTTGATACAGTAATTTCTTTTGTTATAGTGTACTAATGACATTTCTGTCAGTCAGTTTATTGACTTTTACTACAATTAAAGACAATGATTTTTCCGGTCGTGATTTACTTTCTATATCGGTCTTATTTTTTTCTAATCATACTGAATATCGTTTCCTTTTGCTACACAGCAATACAGGGAAGGTATTGTATTGCAATGCTGTGTGGAAAAATCATATGTTTTACAATTTCAGTTTAAATTAGAAGTTATACATAAAGCAAAAGGACTCGAAAAAACTAATGGCAAATACAAAAGTACAGTACTTCGTACTTCGAACGTTCCACAGTTCGAACGATGTATTTTTTTTATATTCAGGAGTATACTTTTATATAAATAGTGTATGATTTTCGGTCATGTTAAATGTTTCAACCACATTTTTGATTGAGACATTAGAATAAACTCAAAGTTGATTTAAATGAAGCAGAGTTCGGGTTAGCGAGACGAACGTGTAATAAAAAAATAAAAAATACGAGATCGATCAGATAATATTTTCTATAAGACTTCAGCTAAAATGCTTTTAAGTACAGTACAATTTATGTATTGTACATATATATACACATTTCTTATGTGTAAGCTCATATGCGTACGAGTGGCAGAAGAGACAATTGTCCTCACATATGCCCATGTTTAAAGTATATATATACTGTACACAGTTAACGATGAACTTAATATATACAGTAATTTCGTTAGCCATCGCTAAAATAAATAATAATAACACCGATGGTCTCGTTTCAATAACTCGTAAATTTCAGAAACCTACTTTTTGAAAGGAACAAAAATCTAGCAACCAATTGTATAACTTTCCCAGCAAAAAATTAAAATTGCGTGTGCGCTGCCATCTATTAGCAGATTTTATTTTAATCGATCGATCGCCATTCTTACCCTCTGTTAAAAAAAACTAACAGAAATGATTTTATTTTATTTATACTTTAAATTTTATTTTAGAACAAAAGTCGAATAAAATATAACAATAGCTAGACATTTATAACGAAATTAATAATAACAATATAAATAATAATAGGAAACAATTCTCAAACAATTAAAGTAGAGTATTTGCTTTTTAGGGGACGCTTCAATAATTCAGTCAGAACGAATACTACATGTGTTGAGTCTAATCGAACCAGTATCACCTCCTCCTCGATGTTCAACCCCAATACCCAGAGATGGCGAGTTCGATTCGGACGAATTCATAAGAAAATGTGATGCTCTCTGGGCCGAGTGTTTACCCCCCAAAAATTCAAATTATATAGAAGTGGAAGAGGAGGAATCGAATCTTTCCTCAAAAAATGAAATTCTATCATCACTTTTGACATTATTTTCAATTATGCCGACGGATTTATGTGATAAACTCCAACGCGAACTCCAAATATTAGAACTGAAATATAACGTGGAATATCTCAAACAAAAATATATTAACTTACTGAAATTGAAAGAAAAACGTCAAAATTTAATCTCTGAATCCGAAGACGATCCGGATAATCCTTAAACATCTGCAAACGTGGAATAAAAAGACACTTTCATTGTTTTTTATAAAGCAATGTTCGGCTGGCCCACCAGTGGCCGAGTGGTCTTCGTACCCTAAACACTGGAAGTTCGGTCGTGGGTTCGCGCCGCGATCGGACAGGCTGGCTGCTTGGAGTTTTCCGGGTTTTCTCCTTGCCAATAACGACTAAATAGGAGGCCAGTTCCCCATAAAAGTCCTCCCGGAAGGCATTAGTTAACTTTCGCGTAACATCGCGCCCCAGAGAAGGCAACGGGAAACCACTCTGGGCACTAACCTTTATTAATAACACCTTGGCGTATTTACTAACTACTTACTAATCTGCGCCGGGTGTCGCCGACGTCAGGAAAACCTGATATGGCAATTCGAGAATGTTCGGCTACTTGAGATATGTTGTAATTAATGTTACTGATATATTAAAGGTACAACATTTGTAAGTTTTGTTATTTTATATTCTATTTCGTGCTTACAAAGTTTTTATATGCCGTTTAGCAACAAGAAATTAACAATTATCTATACTGGCTTATTAAATAACTTGTAGATGAGGCCGACGTTTCTCGGGTAAAATATAAAAACAAAGATTAAAATTATTTCGTACTTCTAACCTTTCTATTATGTTATATTTTAGTATTTGATTTAGGCCTATATAATTACAAAGGTTATCTTACATAAGAAAGGCTTACACTTGTGATTTCTAGTTGAGCGATTTTTCAGTCGCAAAAATAAAACTCATTGTTTCTAATACAAGTGCGACTAAACAATCGCAGCTACTAAAAATTTGCAATCGGTCCTATTTTCGCTGCGACGTGACTGTCGCTCAACCAAATGAATCACACACTAGGGAATGGACATGTACTGTACAGTACAGTACCCACTTGCGACAGTTTTGATGCAGTATAGTCTTGTTCTAGTCATTATATGTTATTGATGAACCAATTATTCCAACAATTTTTAATTTAAAATGTGTTAAATTGGTCACTCGGTGCGATAAACCGTTACGTAAAATAACCTTTGTAGTTATATAAATCATATGCTATTATACAAGGAACATTAAAACAAAAGCCATATGAAGATTTTAGTCAATTAAACACCAATTGAAAACACGATATCTTAAAAAATTGACAATATCATATTTTTTCCTAATGTTAACTATAAGAAACTGTTCCACTCACAGCCGATTACACTGGACAACAAAAAAAAATGTTTTTGAATATTTCCTTTATTTCTTAAGTGAAATCTTACTAATTTTGGAGTGAAAAAATTAAATATGACAAAGAAAAAATTTTATTAGCTCTAGTTTCTGTGGTATTCGATAGGAGATTTTAACAGCATAAGAGAAAACGATACATTTTAATTACTTATGCTTACAACATTGAAAGTGCTTTTGAATTTTTTTTTAAATTACAGCAACATTAAGAGTTTTAAATTAATAAAAGAATACCTGGCAAATGTTACGGTGTGAAGAGAGTCATGTAGTGACTTCATCAGATCGTTTTCTTTTGGCTTGCTTCTTGTAAGTGAGTTCTGGTGCATCCCTACATTCAGACCAGCAGTAATCCGCAAGCATTTCTTCATTCCAGTTGCCTTGATATCTTGTTCCAATACAGAAATCTCCTAGTGAAATCTTTCCCCATGTTTATCACTGACAGCTCCACAACTAGGAGGAAAAAAGTTTAAATGGGAATGGAAATAATGAATTTTGAATGAAATGTTGCATCCAAGTCGATGATGTTTTTCCAGTAGTATTGTCACTAACCGAGTGTAGTTATTATCCCTTTTGTTGCATAAGAATCTACGAATAACTCGCTTTATGGCTTCGCAATCTTCTTTTTCTTTTCCCTCCAAAACTTGGTTAAACTGAGATCCTTCACAAGTTTGCGAATTTCTGTCTCAACAAAAATACCTTCCTACTAGGCCTATTAATTAATACTGGTCTACTTGAAAAGTGATCCGTGTTAAACAGGTTGTAATAGCCCTGCATGTGATCGAAGTTGCTAACCTTAACGTCCGAAACACTTAATATAAAACTTGTTTAAACGAGCAATTATTTATCGTGCAATTTTTAATTTTATTTTTAATTTTTTAAATTTAAAATATATGCTCTCCACCTCAAATTAGCAGTGACTTACTCCTGTACAATACATCANGGCTGGGGACACATTCAGTGCCCACGTCCTACTCCTATAAGGCACTCAACCGGCCATCGCATCCCCGGCAAGGCGTAATATATAAATATTACGCCTTGCCGGGACGGTCGGAATTTATAATCCTCAAAATCCAATTTTTATAACCCTCAAAATTTAATATTTATTTAGAATTTAGCATTAAAAATAGCCCGATTAATTTACGGCATTCGGTTGGTGTCTTATTATATTGGATATCGGGTTTGGAGAGGTTTATTTATTAATTAATAGGCCTAGTAGAAAAGTATGTTTGTTGAGACACAAATTCGCAAACTTGTGAAGGATCCCAGTTTAACCAAGTTTTGGAGGGAAAAGAAAAAGAAGCCATAAAGCGAGTTATTCGTAGATTCTTATGCAAGAAAACAGATAATAACTACACTCGGTTTGTGACAATACTTCTGGAAAAATATCATTAACTCGAATGCAACATGTCCCTCAAAATCCATTTTCTCCATACTCACCTAGACTTATTCCCTCCTAGTTGTGAAGCTGTCAGTGATAAACATGGGTAAAGATTTTACCAGAAGATTTCTGTATTGGTAGAAAGATATCAAGGCCACTGGAATGAAGAAATGCTTGCGGATTACTGCTGGTCTGTGTGTAGTAATGCACCAGAACTTACTTACAAGAAGCAAGCCAAAAGAAAACGATCTGATGAAGTCACGACATGACTCTCTTCACTCCGTAACACCTGCCAGATATTCTTTCATTAATTTAAAACTCTTAATGTTGCTGTAATTTAAAAAAATTCAAAAGCGCTTTCAATGTTGTTAGCATATGTAATTAAAATGTATCGTTTTCTCTTATGCTGTTAAAATCACCTATCGTATACCACAAAAACTAAAGCTAATAAAATTTTTTTTTATATTCAATTTTTTTTACCCCAAAATTAGTAAGATTTCACTTAAGAAATAAAGGAAATATTCAAAAACATTTTTTTTTGTTGTCCAGTGTAATCGGCTGTGAGTGAAACAGTTTCTTTTAGTTAACATTAGGAAAAAATATGATATCTTCAATTTTTTAAGATATCGTGTTTTCAATTGGTGTTTAATTGACCAAAATCTTCATATGGTTTTTGTTTTAATGTTCCTTGTATTATAGCATTTGATTTATATAACTACAAAGGTTATTTTACGTAACGGTTTATCGCACCGAGTGACCAATTTAACACATTTTAAATTAAAAATTGTTACAATAATTGGTTCATCAATAACATATAATGACTAGAACAAGACTGTATACTGCATCAAAACTGTCGCAAGTGGGTACTGTACTGTACAGTACATGTCCATTCCCTANAAAATTATTGGAATGCAAAATTGTAGACCTATAAATTCCGACTGTCGTCCACTGTGTGTCTTTCCGTTTTTCTTTAAACACTTTATTATCACATAAAAGAAATTATTTTACATTTTGAAAAGATTTTTTTTTAACTACAATTTGCAAAATTGTAGACTTATAAATTCGACAAAAGAGTTAGATAGCTAAAAGTCAAGACGAAATATGGAAAACAGGAGCATTCCAATGAAAGTCGGAAGTCACGTTACTTCAATTCCAAATTTCCCTCTAAATAGAGTTAGATAACCGGCACGACTCTATTGTTAAAGGAGAAGTAGGGGAGATCGGGGCAAGATCGGCATGTTAAGCTTTACTTAAATTTTGTGTAATAAATACTGCTGTAAACTGAAAAAAAAGCTTTGCATATTGTCTATTGGAATGTTACCTTACTATAGAACTGGTTAAAATCAGTTTGGAAATAAAAATAATTAAAATAATTACAACTTTACAAGAAGAGAGAAATTGACGAAGTTGCCCCGGGTATAGGGGCAAGATCGGCAACTTCTCTCTTTTTGTAAAGTTGTAATTATTTTAATTATTTTTATTAAAGTTGCCCCTGGTATAGGGGCAACAGTAATGGGGCAAGATAGGCACGTATATAAAATTATGTTATTAACAATGTATAAGTTGGAATTCACTATTAAAACAAAGAAATACAAATCCAACACCCATTTAATATTATTACAACGAAATGCAAGTTCAAAGACATATATACATGAATAACAAATGCAAACATGTTTTCATTTATCATCTGTTTGATTTTTATCCTTTGCTTCTAATGTGGCTTTATGTTGCCGATCTTACCCCGCTAGTCATGATTTCGAAACATTAAGTACAACCCTGAGAACAGAATGCCAAGCCACGATCTGGCCACGTGAATAAGTTGAAGTTACATCCTTCTAACAGGAAAAGTAACTTTCGTTATCATGGAATTATAACAAAACCTGCCAATTCAATATAAATGGAAAAAAAATATTATATGGAATTGAACGAAAATGAAAATTTGCTTGATAATTCAACTACGCTTGTTGGAGAACAATAAAAACACTACACTCAACAAGCCACCAATAAAACTCAACTGCCTAACCTATAACCAAAGACTCCTTTTAATTTGTTTTTAAAAAAAAGCGCTTGACAAACTTGCCCCGCATGCCGAAGTTGCCCCGATCTACCCTATAATGTAGAAAGGCATGACAACTACTAACAGAATTGAGAACATTGTGACGAAAAGTTGTAGCCCGACATTGTTACGATGTCATAACATATAATCACTGGTTAGAATTAGTTTAGTTTATTTGGTTAGGGAAACGCGACACATGAGCGATCTGACGAGGGAGATGCATCCCCGGAAGACTTTTATGGAAAGCTGTATTCTAGGTGTTACTAATGTGAAGAAAACCCGGAAAACTCCCGGTTACTAACTCCATGTGGCCAGCCCGGCCACGTGAAGTTAGTAACCATTGGCCATGCCCAAACCCACGATAAACGAACTGCCAGAGTTCAAAAATTTTATTAACTTCGTTACTGGAGGACACTTATTAGAACTAAGAAAGTACCGTTCAGAAATGAAAAAAAACACACGAGTTGTTAGATGTGGAAAATACATACTTGTTGACTTACTATAGACTTTTCACAGAGTAACACTTTCGATTGCAAGCAAGTGCTATGTACTGTAGCTGATTTTTTAAATAAGAGTTATTTTAAAAATGTATAATTTATTAGAAAATTAAAATGGCAAAACACAAATACTGAACATACAATTGAAGACACACAAACCAGGTGAAGAAGTAAGACCTATCGTAGATAAGCCTTCCTGTGAGCCTATAAATTTGACAACGGCGTTTAGAACGTCCAGCACGATTCTACTGACGTTTCGAACGCCATTGTCAAACTTCTAGGCTTACAGGATGGTGGCGCTGAACGTCCGAAGTACACGTTTTGCATTAAAAACGTAGGCCGCAAATTCTCTATTGTTTCATCACAAACGAAAAATTTTTTACACAATAAGTAGAAATTAGCATGGGATTAGTTATAGGTCCGAAATTAGCAGAGCTTGTCATGATACACATAGACCAAGAAATCAATAATATCAAAAAAATAAAATTTTACAAAAGATATGTAGACGACATAATTATTTCATACGACCAAACAATGGTAAGAATAGAAAAAATAGAATACAAGATAAATGAACTAAACAATAAAATTAAATTTAGGATAGAAAACGAAACAAACACTGAAATAAAGTACCTTGATATAGTGATAAAACGAAGAAAAGATATACTAGAATTTAAACCAAGTAAAAAACCAAGCGAAATTCAAACAGTCATAAACTACAATTCAAATACTTCACAATATATAAAGGAAATCATATTCAGTGTGGAATATAAAAAAAATCATAAACAGAACAAGTACAATGCAAAATATAAACAAATATATCAAAGAACTAAAAGCTGAATTTCAATTAAACGGTTACCCAAACAGAGTAATACAAAAATGTGAAAGTAAAATCAACAATAAGAATGAGCAAATCAAACCAAATAACAAGAACACAGACATAAAATATAAAGCTTTTCCTTACATGAAAAGCTTCTTCGAAGAAATAAGTAAAGACCTCAACAAAGTGAATATAAAACTTGCTCCAACTTATAAAAAATTGCAACAAAGAATACAAAAAAATTAAACCTAAACCAAACAATAAGATAGTATAGCATAACGAATGCAGTGTACTTAATGCCATGCACTTGTAAGAACCCAAAAAACTACATAGGAGAAAATAAAAGAATAGTAGAAACACGTCTAAAAGAACATATCGCCGATCTGAAACATAGAAAGATAAATTCAGATTTTTACGAGCATTGCACAATAAACAATTGTAATACAGTAATACCCCGAAATTACGCGATAGGTAGGACCGAGCGATAACCGCGTAAGTCAAATTCGCGTAAGTCGGGGTATAATTTCGCAATTTGTGTAAAATTCAAATCGGATGTATGTAAGCTAATAAATGTTCTTGTTAATCTTATCTCGTCTTTCGATTCGTTCACGGTTACAAGAAATCATTACATAGAGTCTCTCAAGTTATCGTAGATACAACAAACACAGAAATAGCTACAATTTATTTTGTGTTATTTATGTGTCGATTCCGCGCGACACGTCCGAACATGTAAGCTGAACAATAGTGTGGGGAGAGTGAGTAATCATCAGTTGCGTGGTGCTGAAACAAAAGACGAATCGACCAGATTTGTCAAGATATTACTGTACTGTTTAAACAAAGATGAAGTGAGAATTTTACACAAAGAAACGAATTGGTACAAAAAAAAAAATTTAAAGAAAGTTACGTAATAATAAAAAGCCAAAAAATAACATCAATAAAAGTTTAAGCGTTAAAATTCATGACAATTCGTTATAATTATTATAATAAATTTAATATCTTCAACAGCAATAATAATGATGATAATAGTAATTAGAAATAGTAATAATTAGAAAAATTAATTTATAGTTCGTAAGGGTGTAGTTAATCCTTTAAAACCGGAAGCGGTTAAAACAACAGGGCAGGCGTGGAACAAAAGGTCAAAAAGGAAGAACCACGTGCAAACGACGGATATCGAAAAACGAAAAGAAAGAAACTTTACAAGTACAGTAAGTAATCGGTTAACAAACAGTTCGGATAGCGAACAAGTCGGATAATAAACACTTTCTCAAAAATTTTTCTTGTATAACAAAAATCTAGATGAAATGTTTCGGAAAAATTATGCATAATTAAAAGATAAATACAAAGTGCAGATGTAAATCCTAAACCGAGTTTAGAACAATGGTTTATTCTTTTAAAACCTTGGTGGAAATACGATACTAAATGTTATTAAATATACAGACACAGAAATTTACGTATGTAACGATTAATTGACTTTTGTGCCACTCTGTACAGTACATTCATAATTACTCTCGATAAACTGTAAAAGAAACTTGTTATTAACTTATACTTGTTATTTTAATTGTTCATTTATATCTATGTAGCTCAGATATTGTTTTGAAATCCTCTAGTTTCATACTTTTACGTCTTTAGGTACAGTACAGTACAGTATTTTATCCGTGAAAATATATTTCTTTACTTTTCCGGCTGTTATATAACAGAGAAAAAGTATGGCGATTAGTTAAAATGACCCCAAGATTTTTTCATCTTTTCCTCGAGGAACCGTGAAAAGTCGAGGGTCGAGGAGAAAACAGTTGGGGGTTTTTTCCCTGTATATATTGGATATTCCCTGGATGTTAATGTGTGTGTGGAAACGATTTTGTTAACTTATTTTAAAGCTTAATGACACCTTTGCCTTTTGTCCAAAATTTTTAAAATTTTGTAGAAAGGTTTATTTATTAGGGGTAAATATTTCTAGAAGTTTTCAGAAAAATCGGACCTTTGGTTCGGAAAATAGGTCTTTTTGTTGACTCCGCTTATTATCAAGTATTAATCTTGTGTTTTGAAGAAATGCTTACTTGTGTAATGGCAAAATTCTTTCGTTTTATTGTTTCTCAACAGGACAACACACAGATAGAACTATTTTAATAAAAAGACAGATTATCTAGAAAATTGAATATAGAAATAATAAATTATTACATCAGGGGTGTCCAACCCGTAAATATTTGTTTATATGTTCCAAGGGAAGTTCCAATGCGGCCCAATAAACATATAAACAAAACCGACAAATGTTTTAATTATTTTATTATTTATTTATTTCAACGGCGTAAACTCAAAAAAGAAGTTTCACAAAGCCGTAAACCTGTATTTATATTTTATTTTTGAGCGGAAAAGAAATATTTTCAAATACTTGGAGATGTGTGAATGAGCAAGGATTACTGAATAAAGCTGGAGTTATGACTCAAAGGATTATAGATCCAAATTTGG
>NW_019384453.1:817449-829951 GCF_000671375.1 Centruroides sculpturatus
ATTTTATACATTTCTTGTGAAAGAAACACTTCTTATTCAACGTCCATAAAAATTATTTATATTAATGATGTCTCCAAACGTCAAGTTATTTTTATGCGAAAAATTATTTATTAGAAATCGCGGCCGCCGATTCATGTGCTGTTCCGCAACGAAAACCAGCTTTAAGCAACGGCGTAGTCGAACGGTACACACTCGGTAAGTAATCCTATAATTTTTTGTTTATAGCATAGTTTATACGGATTACTCCCAAAAAATTATACGTGTTTTGGAAATGCTGAGTAGAATTAATTTTATAGAAGAAAACTTTTCGAACAGCCTTAGTCCGTAAAGTTCCCACCTATCGGGCTGCGATTGGCTCATGTATTTAATCATTCCTACAACGTAATCTTCTTTTAGCGTGGAACGTATCTAAGCGTTATAGGGGGGTCTACTGTATTTTTTTTTTTGAGCGGAAAAGAAATATTTTCAAATACTTGGAGTTGTGTGAATGAGGAAAGATTACTGAATAAAGCTGGAGTTATGACTCAAAGGATTATAGACCCAAATTTGGGAAAAGGGGGAAAGGTGAGAAAGAACAAAAGATAAAATGTAGTGAGAAAAGGTAAATAGACCTTCTATTATGCAAATATTGACCCTTAATTTTCCAACCTTTCTCACTTTATCTTTATTCTCACTTATTTATCTTTTGTCCTTTCTCGCCTTTCCCCGTCATTTGGGTCTATAATCCTTTGAATCACAACTCCAGCTTTATTTAGTATTTCTTCCAACGTTGCAAGATTTGGTTAATGTGCGCCAAATGTGGCTACTTTTTTTGTTTGACGTAAAAAATATTCGAAAAAAATAAATGAATTTATATATATTCTAACTTGTAAGTAAAAATTGAAAGTGTCTGTAGAAGTAATTTTTTTAAATATCCTTTTTCGTGATAAAGTTTTAATATTTATTATTAAAATCTACACACGTTAATCCTTAAATATACTTGTATATTGAGCCACACGTATATATTATATAAACTTGTGGCCCAAATCTTCTTGACTTCTTCCATTGCGGCCCAGAGAAACAAAAAGGTTGGACACCCCTGGCTTACATCCTTTAGGCTATATCTTTTATTAATTTATAAGTGACTCTGCTAATTTGCTATTAAACATTTACTTAAAATAATTTTAAAATATTATAAAATAAATCTTGTGTAATATTTTATTATTAAAAATGCTTAAATAAATAAGAAAAGATATTTAAAATAATTTTATATTTAACTACAAAATTAGCTACTCAGAACAATACCAATATCCTTAGTTGTTTAAAAGAATTTTATACAATTTGAGATTTGACTCGCCAACGTACCATCACTTAAATTATGTTTAACATTATCGTTAAAAGTCGTAATAGATGGAACACATTAAAGTAATTATGTAATTACTTTTCATACAGAGATATCTGCACCAATCCTCCTAGCAAACGTACAGTACCTCCCTGCAAAAAGTACGAGAGTTATTAAGCTTCAAAGAGAGTGAACAAAATCGTGCACACACAAACATACACGCATTAGCATTCATACATACAGAAATTACCCCCGAATTATTTTGCATTTCTCGACGTTTCAAGGCGTCCTAAGTCCAAAAAATGTAAAAATCCGAGGAAGTCATTTTTTTGCCGGATCACCATACTTTCCCTCTTATTACAGCCGGAAAAGTAAAAAAGTCAAATAAATCCCGTAATACTTTTTCGAATTAGTAAAAATTGTTAATTATTCGGCTTATTTACGGTATTAATTAGATATGCTACTGCCGAAATAAGTTTAACTTTTAAGTTTAGACCAGTGGTTCTCAAAAATGAGCTCTACCGCCCTCTGTGCCGGTGAGTAATTCTAGGAAGGCGAAAAGAAGCAAGTGGGTATCAGGAAAAGGGTATTCAAGGTAACTATAGGCGAGGGTTGGGTCACTGACAACCTTTCCTTTTTCTTTGTTAAAAGAGGTAAGAAGAAACATTGCGTTTAATAGTTTCTAGATGTGGAGAACAATGTAGAAAAAACACAAGGTGTAAGGTTTATAAAAAAGTTTTTCTGGGAATAATTCCAAGCCTTTCTCACACAAGGGAAAGCAAGTTAGTGGTACAGTTGAGAAAGTTGGATATAAGGAACCAAGCGGGCGGTGGCTCAAAAAAGTTTGGGAATCACTGATGTAGACTTAACTTATTCTACAATTCGTTGAACAAAGAGTTTAATCAAGCGAGTTAGTTTGTTATAAAATAATGAAGTAGGAGAAAATAATATAACCTTCTGTCCTTATAAAACGACTTCCTACTTGCTCAAAATACCCAATTTTTAATAATTTCCTCGTCAAAAATCAACGAACCTTGTAAATTAATTTTGTAACTTTCTGCGAAATCTTTTAGTCCATGTAAACTTTTCGGGCTCTTCACTGGTCTTACTTAGGCTCGTCAAGGGGCGGGGAAATAAAGAGAGTCTCCAGTAAGGTCGGACTTAATGACGATTTTATTCGTTATTAGCATTTACGATTTTTAAGACCCATCCCTACCCTCGAAATTACGCTTTTTGCCATTTTATAATAGTTAAAAATATAAAAAGATTTTAAAATAAAATATCATAACAGATGGCACCACCAAATATTGCTAGGAAAGTTAAGCAACTCGTTGCTGGAATTTTTCTTTATGAAAAGAAAAATATGTGGAGAGCAGCGTTGCCACAATTAAATTTCAAAACATATTGAAGCTCCTTCAAAAAAATGTATTTTCCTTGAAAATGTACTATTTCTATGGTTGGTTACTTTTAATATTAATATACCTTCATACTCAATTTTTGTGTTTATTTCAAATTCATATTCATGAATACTTTGTTAAATATGAATACTTTAAAATTAAATATTTCATAAAAAGATTTTATGAAAATAGTTTCTATGGTTTTTCGTTAAATACAGCATTAAAAGTTGATTTTTTAAAAATATTATAGTGATGGATAAAAGAAAATTATAAATTAAATATGCGTGAACAGATTCAAATTAAAAAAAGTTATTTCGTTTACCAAGATTACTAAAATTGAAGTTCATAATTTTAAGAATTAAATTATAGTGGTAGAAAATAATATAAAAGTATTTATATTATTTGTACTGTACAATTTCAAAACTATTTTGTGTAATAATTCGACTCTGACTTAACGGATATTTTGATATTATTGATGACAAAAGTTTAAAATCATTGATTTCCTTATCTGTCCAATATTTTTGTTTGACAGAATTGAATTGTTTGGATCACGTGGCGTGAAAAATTTTGTCAAGGTCCTCGTGAGAATGTGACACGTGTGAAAGAGGACCACTGAGTCATAACATTTGCACGTGCAACTATCTGTATGTTGTTGATGTCGCCCGACATACACTATGTGTATGTTGTGATTGGGTAAATCAAATTAGCAAGCAGTGATACTAGTGAGACTTTATTAAACTAATTTTTTCGCAGTTTTTCGTTAAGGCATGAAATATTATTTTGTACCATAAATGGTACTGAAATATTATAATGTACTCAAAATGTACTAAAAATCTAAGTGTATTACGGGTCAAGCATTAATCGAGCACAAGGTCCTTCTGAGTCCTCTAAACATCGGATCTGTTTATAAAGGAGGCATTTGGACGAAGAGACGATTTTTCCGTTCGTACAAAAGTTTAAAAAGAATTAACTCGAAAGGGCTTTAATGACGTATGGCGATCGATCAAAAAGTAACCCTCCAAGATTTTTACATTTTTAGACTCGGAGCACCTCGAAACGTCGAGAAATGCCAAACAATGGGTTTTTTTCTGTATATTTGATGCCGCTTTGAAGCGTAATAACTCTCGTGTCTTTTGTCGACAATTTCTGCAATTTTGCAGAGAGATTTGTATATATTAGATAGATCGATGTTGTTAAATTTTGGTGGTTAAAGTTCGAAGGGTTTGGAAAGATAGAGTCGTGTGTGTATCTCGAGTGGAATCGGACTTGACGAGAATTTTACTCGTTATTAGCATTGTAAAATTAAAAAGAACAAAAATAATAAAACTCGTCGCTACCCTCGAAATTAAGCTTTTTGTCATTTTATAATAATTAATAATATAAAAAGTTTTTAAGCAAAATATCGTAACAGACGGCGCCACACACAGTTTTAACTGTTGCCAGAAAAATTACGCAACTCATTGCTAAATTTTTAAAAAAATACAATTTTAACAAATGCATTTTTGAGGAGACAAAGATAGCAATTGTTATTCGAATCTCATTTTAAAAGTTCACGTTAGTCACTTAAATAAGTCACTTCGCTATGAAAAATCGGATGAATCTTTGCTTAAATGTGTGACTAAATGATAAATATTCGTCATTTCGCAACATCAATCATGAAATTTATACTTCACCTTTTCTTTCTAGTAACTTCTGACCTTTCTAAAAGGTCATCAGACAGGAGAACGATGCTATTTAAACTGTAGCCCGCAAAACCAGCGTTGTGTAATCTAAGATAAGCAATGTGTCATTCTTTGACGCATCTTTACCAGTGACGTTGGTACTAACCAATTGCTTTAAATAGAGGAAGCGCTACCATATCTGGTCAAAATAACAATAGAAGAGAGAAGAAAAAACTGAAGATCGAAAAATCGCCGAAATGATGACTGAAGAAAATGATACCGCATTCCTTAAAGAACACTCGATGTTATTAAGTGACGACGATGAAAGTTGTAAGTAAAAGTATCAAATAATAATTTATTCTGTACAAAACATGTTCGTATGTCAGTGATCGAACGATTGATCACCATGTGTACTTTACTTGGCTCGATCGATCTTCCGTTAACTTAATTCTAGTTATATCAATTCGTTGATGATCGATTTAATTCTTATTCGTTCTTGTTTTCTTTGTTTCTTTTTATTGTGTAAGGGACAATACATACTTGCCAACCTTTTGAATGGGGACTAGCTGGGACGTTGTTAAAAAAACTCTGACAGCATAAGATGCGAGAAAATTATTTCTTAACATTGATATTGCGCAACGTTTTTATTAAATACCTTCAATAAGCAGTATTTAATTTTATAATTTCTCCTGATATATGCCTTTGTACGACGTTTTCTCTTTGTTAATAATTTCTTTAGTTATAGTGTACTAGTGACATTTTCTATCAGTCAGTTTATCGACATTTACTGCAATTAAGGACAATGATTTTTCCTATCTCTGTCTTACTTTTTCTTATCATACTGAATATCTTTTACTTTTGATACACAACAATACAGTGAAAGTATTGCAATGCTGTGTGGAAAAATCATCTATTTTACAATTTCAGTTTAGATTAAAAGTTATATATAAAGCAAAAGAGTTAGAAAAAACTACTAACAAAGACAGGAGTACAGTACTTCGTACATCGAACGTTCCACAGTTCGAACGATGTATTTTTTTATATTCAGGTGTATACTTTTATATAAATAGTGTATGATTTTCGGTCATACTAAATGTTCGAACCACAATTTTGATTGAGACATTAGAATAAACACAGAGTTGGTTTAAATTATGCGGAGTTCGGATTAGCTAAACGATCATGTAATAGTTTCTATACGACTTTAGCTAAAATGCTTTTAAGTACAGTAAAATCTGTGTTCTACATATATATATATATCTTACATGTAAGTTCATGTGCGTACGAGTGGCAGAAGAAACATAGATAATTGTCCTGACATATGCCCTTGTTTATAGCCTATGTACTGTACACAGTTAACGATGAACTTAAAATATACAGTAATTTCGTTAACCATCATTAAAATGGATATTAATAACACCGATCGTCTAGTATCAATAACTCGTAAATTTCAGAAACCTACCTTTTGGAAAAAACAGAAATCTAGCAACGAGTTGATAACTTTCCCAGCAAAAAGTTAAAATTGAGTGTGCGCCATCTGTTACCAGATTTTATTTTAATCGATCAATCGCATTCTTTCCCTCTTTTAAAAAAACGAACACAATCAATTATATTTTATTCATACTTCAAATTTTATTTTAGAACAAAAGTAGAATAAAATATAACAATAGCTAGACATTTATAACGAAATTAATAATAACAATATAAATAATAATATGAAACAATTCTCAACAATTAAAGTGGAGTATTTGCTTTTCAGGTGACGCTTCAATAATTCAGTCAGAAGGAAAATTACACCTGTTTAGTCAAATTGAACCAGAATTACCTCCTCCTCGATGTTCAACCCTAATACTCAGAGAAGGCGGGTTCGATTTCGACGAACTTATAAGAAACTGTGATGCTTACTGGGCCGAGTTTTCACCCTCGGATTTGGATTATATAAAATATTCGGATTATATAGAAGAGAAACAGGAGAAAACGAATCCTCCCTTCAAAAATGTAATTCTATTATCACTTTTGACATTATTTTCAACTATGCCGAAGGATTTATGTGATAAACTCCAACGCGCGCTCCAAAGATTAGAACTGAAATATAACGTGGAATATCTCAAACGAAAATATAGTAACTTACTGAAATTGAAAGAAAAACGTCAAAATTTAATCTCTGAATCAGAAGACAATCCGGATAATCCTTCAACATCTGCAAACGTAAAATAAAAAGTCACTTCCATTGTTTTTTATAAGGCAATGTTCGGCTACTTAAGATATGTTGTAACTAGTGTTACTGATGTATTAAAAGTATAACTTTTGTAAGTTTTGTTATTTTATATTTTATTTCGCGCTTAGAAATTATTTATATGCCATTTAGTAACAAGAAATTAACAATTATCTATACTGGCTTATTAAATAACAAGAAGATGAGGCCGACGTTTCTCGGGCAAAATGTAAAAACAAACATTAAGATTATTTCCTACTTCCAACCCTTCTATTATATTATATTATAGTATTTGATTTAGGCCTATATAATTATAAAGGTTATCTTACATAAGGCTAGGTCTCCACTTGCGATTTCTAGTCGCGCGATTTTTCAGTCGCAAAAATTAAACTCATTGTTTCCAATACAAATGCGACTAAACAATCGCAGCTAGAGTGGTATCTCAGGATACGAAATTAATCCGTTTCGAAACTGAGATCGTATCATGAAAATGTCGTAAGGTGAATCATTTTTTTCCATCCGATTACATGTAAAACAAAATAATTCGTTCCAACACGAAAAACACACTTAAATTAAAGCTAAGTTGTACAGTACATTAAAACAACATAACTATAGTGAGGAAAACACTGAAAAATGCGTTTTGTAGTTGTAAATGTATAAATAACCAAAATAGAATAATAATTAATTTTAAAAAATGTAGTTTTATTTGCACTTTAACTATGAGGCTAGACGACGGTGGAAGTGTAAACTGGTGGCGGAAGAGAGAGAGAAAGGAAATGATACTAAAACTTAACTTACATAATATAATGTAACAATAACTTAGAAAAGATAAAAAATTTAGTGTTGTTTTATATATATTTTTATTTTTTTATTTTTTTTTATTCACTGCTTTTTGCTTTCTTTCCTTCAATTTTACCAGCACTTTCACTGGATAGAGGTCACTTAGTAAAATATCTATCCAAAGACGTTTGACTTTGCCTACTTTTTAAAATGTTTCTAAAATGACTTAGTCAAATGTCAAAAACTCCGAGCAGCAATACGACCAGTGTGAACCTTGTCGGGATGTTTCTTTTCAATAAAATCAGTCACATTCTCATAATACCTTAAGATTTCCTTTATTGAGCGAGATCCTTCCAAGACTAAGCAAACACGCGGACTGAGACCGATGAACAGAAGTGAATAAAAAATAGCGCTGCGAACTAATGTAACGTCGTATTGTGAGTTTTTGTTCGTATCGTGGAGCGAAAATATGTTCGAATTTCATGTCGTATCCTGAAAATTTCGTATGCTGGGGCGTTCGTATCCTGAGGTACAACTGTACTAAAAAATTACAATCAGTTTTATTTTCGCTTCGACGTGACTGTCGCTCAACCAAATAAATAACACACACGGGAATGGACATGTTTAGTACCCACTTAGTACAGTTTTGATGCAGTATACAGTCTTTTTCTAGTTATTATATGTTATTGATGAACCAATTATTCCAACAATTTTTAATTTAAAATATGTTAGATTAGTCACTTGATGCGATAAACTGTTACGTAAGATAACCTTTAGTTATATTAATCAAATGCTATAATACAAAAAACATTAAAACGAAAACCACATAAAGATTTTGGTCAATTAAACACCAATTGAAAACACGATATCTTAAAACATTGAAGATATCATATTTTTTCCTAATGTTAACTATAAGAAACTGTTTCACTCACAGCCGATTAAACTGGACAACAAAAAAAAAATATTTGAATACTAGTAGGTGGGCCCGGCGTTGCTCGGGCAAAAGTAACGATAGCGAAGATTAAAATGATTACGTTATAGTCAATCTTACCCGTTTTCACAGAATGCAAAAATTGGATCCCCCGTTTCCAGACTAATTAGAGAATTTTTACATGGGTCTAAAAATATCTTCAATTTCCTGTAAAAACGAAAACCAACTGCACTTTCTCTTAAAACGTCGCTTTCTCTTAACAATTCCATTGTTACGTAACACGTCCATTGTTACATAACACTTCCAATGTTGACACTTTCATTGTTGACACTTCCATTGTTAACACTTTCATTGTTACTTAACACTTCTATTGTTGATGGAAGTATTAAGCTTAATCCTGTCCCTCTCCCCCCAGGAATGGCATTTGGAAAAATCCCTTCTTAGTGTGCGTTTTCGTGACGTACCCTAACTGAGTACCAAATTTCAGCTTTTAACTCCTAACCGTTTGGGCTCTGCGCTGATTATTATTATCAACTCGTCTCGATTATATATATAGATTTCCTTTATTTCATGAGTGGAATCTTACTAATTTTGAAATGAGAAAATTAAATATGACAAAGAAAAATTTTTATTAGCTCTTGTTTCTGTAGTATACAATAGGTGGTGATTTTAACAGCATAAGAGAAAACGATACATCTTAATTACATACGCTAACAACATTGAAAGTGCTTTTAATTTTTTTAAAAAATTACAGGAACATTCTAAGAGTTCTAAATTAATGGAACAATTCCTGGCAGGTATTTCTGTGTGAAGAGAATCATGTGGTGACTCCATGAGATCGTTTTCTTCTGGCTTGCTTCTTGTAAGTGAGTTCTGGTGCATCCCTTCACACAGACAAGCGGTAATCCGCAAGCATTGCTTCATTCCAATGGCCCTGATATCTTTGTTCCAATACAGAAATATCCTGGCGGAATCTTTCCCCATGTTCATCACTGACAGCTCCACAACTAGGAGGGATAAAGTTTAGGTAGGAATGGAGAAAATGGATTTTGAGGGACATGTTGCATCCGAGTTGATGATTTTTTTCTAGTATTGTCACCAACTGAGTGTAGTTATTAACTCTTTTGTTGCCTAACAATCCACGAATGGATTCCTTTATGGCTTCCTAAGCTTCCTTTCCTTTTCCCTCCAAAACTTGGTTAAACTGATATCCTTCATAAGTTTTCGAATATGTGGCTCAACAAAAATATTGTTTTTTTACTTTTGCATCACTCAATCTAGGAAATTTGTCTCTTAAGTACTTAAATGCCTGTCTTTTATGGTTCATACCTTTGAGAAAAGTTTTCATTAAATCCAGCTTGATATGAAGGAGTGGAAGAAAAACATCTTTTGGGTCCACGAGAAACTCGGCAACGATCTTTTTTTCAGTAGAGTCAAGATTTCTTGCAGGCCAGTCCGCTTGAATGTAATGTGATTTCCTATCCTTACTGACCCACATACAAAAAAGCAACAGTATTTAGTATACCTCAGTTGCATTCCTAACAGTACAACAATGACTTTTAGATCGCCACATATTTTCTACTTGTGCTCAGCATAATTGATTGAGTCAAGGAGGACTGTCATGTTTGCATAAGTCTCCACCATGTAAACAGCATGACCAACAGGAATAGAAGGAAGACGGTTGCCGTTGTCAAGTAATACAGCTTTCAAACTAAGCTTAGAGGAGTCTATGAATAGCCTCAGTTTACTTGGAACATGGTTCATATTTAAAACAAATTCGGATTTTACTATAAAACCTTTCTCATATATTTTGTATTATTTACATTACATCAATTATTTTAAATTATAATTTAAAATGAATAAAAGTTTTAAATCTTTCGCAGACCATATTTAAGCTCTTGCAGACCACTGGTTGGGAACCACTGCTCCTAAGACAGAGCTAATCGGTCATTTTTATAGTGATTTTTGAATTCAGCAGATGAAAATACATCAGAATATGCTAATTTTGAGCCTGAAACAAAAACGTTGTTGTCCAGTGTTATCAAACGGCAATCTTCCAACTAACTAAATTTAGCAAAAATCGGACAAATATTTAAACTCGACATCCTCGAAAACCATTTCAAACAAATTTGTGCAAACTGGTAACCTCGTAATTTTCTTATTGTATGCTACCATAACACCTCTGATAGAAAAATAGGACTGTTGCAAAAGGGGTTGATTTTCTCCCGAAAGAGAGGATGGCCAACAGCTAGGCCTAATAATTAATACTGGTCTACTTGAAAAGTGATCTGTGTTGGACAGGTTGTAATGGCCCCGCATGTGATCGAAGTTTCTAACCTTAACGTCCGAAAGACTTAATATAAAACTTGTTTAAATGAGCAATTATTTATTGTGCAATTTTTAATCTTATTTTTAATTTATTTAGTTTAAAATATATGCTCTCCACCTCAAATTAGCAGTGGTTTACGCCTGTAGAATACATCATACTTTTCCTTTAACAATAGAGTTATGCTGGTCATCTATTGACTGCTTTCAGGGGAAAATTTTGAACTGAAATTACGTGACTTACGTGAATAAGAAATACTAGAATTTAAACCGTTTAAAAAACCAAGCGAGATCCAAAAAGTCATAAACTACAATTCAAATACTTTACAATATATAAAGAAAAACATATTCAGTGTGGAATATAAAAAAATTATACGCAGAACAAGTACAATACAAAATAGAAACAAATACCGTATATCAAAGAACTAAAAGTTAAATTTCAATTAAACGGTTACGCAAACAGAGTAATACAGAAATGTGAAAGTAAAATCAACAATAAGAATGAGCAAATCAAACCAAAAAACAAGAACACAAACATAAAATATAAAGCTTTTCCTTACATTAAAAGCTTCTTCGAAGAAATAAGTAAAGACCTCAACAAAGTGAATATAAAACTAGCTCCAACTTATGAAAAATTGCAACAAGCAATACAAAAAATCAAGACTAAACCAAACAATAAGATTGTATAACACAACGAATGCAGTCTACTCAATACTATGCACCTGTAAGAACACAAAAAACTACATAGGAGAAAATGAAAAAATAGTAGAAACACGTCTAAAAGAACATATCGCCGATCTGAAACATAGAAAGATAAATTCAGTTTTTTACGAGCATTGCACAATAAACAATTTTAATACAGTAATACTCCGAACTTACGCGATAGGTAGGACCGAGTGATAACTGCGTAAGTCAGAATATAATTTCGCTATTTGTGTAAAATCCAAATCGGATGTATTTAAGCTAATAAATGTTCTTGTTAATCTTATCTCGTCTTTCGATTCGTTCACGGTTATAAGAGATCACCATATAGAGTCTCTCAAGTCTTCGTAGATATAACAAACACAGAAACAGCTACAATTAATTTTGTGTTATTTATGTGTCGATTCCGCGCGACACGTCCGAACATGTAAGCTGAACAATAGTGTGGGGGAAGTGAGTAATAATCCGTTGCGTGGCGCTCAAACAAAAGACGAATCGACCAGATTTGAAAATCGCGTAAGTCGAGGTATTACTGTACTGTATAAACAAAGATGAAGTGAGAATTTTACACATAGAAACGAATTGGTACAAAAAAAAATTTAAAGAAAGTTACGAAATAATAAAAAGCCAAAAAAATAACATCAATAAAAGTTTAAAACAACAGGGCATGCGTGGAACAAAAGAAGGTCAAGAAAGAAGGAACACGTGCAAACGACGGATATCGAAAGACGGAAAGAAAGAAACTTTACTAGTATAAGGGTACGTTCGTTAAGTCGAACGAGTTAAACGCGTTAGTAACGAATCGTTCGAAAAGTAGTAGTCTCGCTCAGTGCGCATGCTCTGCGGTGATGACGTTTCGAACGAAACTCTAACGAAGTTCACGAAGGAAAGAGTTGGTTTACACTCGTTAAGAAAATGGCGCCCGACGATATCGATGTTTCTAAATCTACTCGAGTGTTTAAATTGTGAATTAAAAGATGAAATGATTGGAGTAACTGTCCACCCGAAGCAATCTAAGAAAAATATTTCGGATAAGGCTGTACTAGCAACATTTGTATCTTCGATTTTAGAAACAGCCATTTAGTTCTAAACGAATCGTTCGAAAAGTCTAACGAAATAAGAATAACGATGACGTCATTCTCGTTTAACTCGTTCGACTTTACGAACGTACCC